>NC_092288.1:21467753-21570991 GCF_036320965.1 Panulirus ornatus | reverse complement strand
GGGAGGCAAGTTGTTAGAAGCAGTGAAAAGTTTTTATCGAGGATGTAAGGCATGTGTTCGTGTAGGAAGAGAGGAAAGTGATTGGTTCTCAGTGAATATAGGTTTGCGGCAGGGGTGTGTGATGTCTCCATGGTTGTTTAATTTGATTATGGATGGGGTTGTTAGGGAGGTGAATGCAAGAGTTTTGGAAAGAGGGGTAAGTATGAAGTCTGTTGGGGATAAGAGAGCTTGGTAAGTGAGTCAGCTGTTGTTCGCTGATGATACAGCGCTGGTGGCTGATTCATGTGAGAAACTGTAGAAGCTGGTGACTGAGTTTGGTAAAGTGTGTGAAAGAAGAAAGTTAAGAGTAAATGTGAATAAGAGCAAGGTTATTAGGTACAGTAGGGTTGAGGGTCAAGTCAATTGGGAGGTAAGTTTGAATGGAGAAAAACTGGAGGAAGTAAAGTGTTTTAGATATCTAGGAGTGGATCTGGCAGCGGATGGAACCATGGAAGCGGAAGTGGATCATAGGTTGGGGGAGGGGGCGAAAATTCTGGGAGCCTTGAAGAATGTGTGGAATTCGAGAACATTATCTCGGAAAGCAAAAATCGGTATGTTTGAAGGAATAGTGGTTCCAACAATGTTGTATGGTTGCGAGGCGTGGGCTATGGATAGAGTTGTGCGCAGGAGGATGGATGTGCTGGAAATGAGATGTTTGAGGACAATGAGTGGTGTGAGGTGGTTTTATCGAGTAAGTAACGTAAGGGTAAGAGAGATGTGTGGAAATAAAAAGAGCGTGGTTGAGAGAGCAGAAGAGGGTGTTTTGAAATGGTTTGGGCACATGGAGAGAATGAGTGAGGAAAGATTGACCAAGAGGATATATGTGTCGGAGATGGAGGGAACGAGAAGTGGGAGACCAAATTGGAGGCGGAAAGATGGAGTGAAAAAGATTTTGTGTGATCGGGGCCTGAACATGCAGGAGCGTGAAAGGAGGGCAAGGAACAGAGTGAATTGGATCGATATGGTATACCGGGGTTGACCTGCTGTCAGTGGATTGAATCAGGGCATGTGAAGCGTCTGGGGTAAAGCATGGAAAGCTGTGTAGGTATGTATATTTGCGTGTGTGGACGTGTGTATATACATGTGTATGGGGGTGGGTTGAGCCATTTCTTTCGTCTGTTTCCTTGCGCTACCTCGCAAATGCGGGAGACAGCGGCAAAAAAAAAAAAATTATATATTTATATATATATATATATATATATATATATATATATATATATATATATATATATATATATATATATATATGCATATTTCTTGTATTATACTTTGTCACTGTCTCTCGCGTTAGCGAGATAGCGCAAGGAAACAGACGAGAGAATATCACAACTCACCCATACACACATACACACACACACACACACACGTATATATATATATATATATATATATATATATATATATATATATATATATATATATATATGTATATATATATGAACGTCCACACGCGCACATATACATGCCTATCCATCTTAACGTATACATATATACATGGTTTGCCCCGGACGCTTCACATGCCTTGGTTCAAGCCATTGACAGCACGTCGACCCCGATATACCACAACGTTCCATTTCGCTGTAATCCTTGCACGCCTTTCACCCTCCTGTATCTTCTGGCCGAGATCGCTCAAAATCTTTTTCACTCCATCCTTCCACCTCCAATTTAGTCTCCCACCTCTCGTTCCCTCCACCTCTGACACATATATCCTCTTTGTCAATATATCCTCCCTCATTCTCTCCATTTGGCCAAACCATTTCAATACACCCTCCTCTGCTCTCTCAACCACTCTTTTTATTATCACACATCTCTCTTACCCTTTCATTACTTGATCAAACCACCTCACACCACATATTGTCCTCAAACATCTCAGTTCCAACACATCCACCCTCCTCCGCACAACCCTATTTATAGCCCATGCTTCGCAACCATATAATCAGAATTCCTTCAAACATGCCCATTTTTCTCTCCGAGATAGCGTTCTCGCCTTCCACACATTCTTCAGTGCTCCCAGAACCCTCACCCTCTACCCAATCCAATGACTCACTTCCACTTCTATGTTTCCATCTGCTGCTAAACCCACTCCCAGATATCGAAAACACTTTACTTACTCCAGTTTTCCTCAATCCAAGCTTACTTCCCAACTTTTTTTTTCCCTCAACCCTAATGAAACAAATAATCATGTTCTTTTTCGCATTTGCTCTCAGCTTTCTTTTTTCACTCACTTAACCAAACTCAGTCAACAACTTCTGCAGTTTCTCACCCGAATCACCAACCAGCATTGTATCATCAGTGAACAACAACTGATTCCTCCAAGCTCTCTCATCCACAACAGACTGCATACTTGCCCCTCTCTCCAAAACTCTTGCATTCATCCCCCTAACAACCCCATCCATAAATAAATTAAACCATGGGGACATCACGAACCTATGCTGCAAACCAGCATTCACTGGGAACCAATCGCTTTCCTCTCTTCCTACTCGTACACATGCCTTATACCCGCGATAAAAACTTTTCACTGAATCTAGCAACTTACTTCCCACACCATATACTCTTAATACCTCCCACAGAGCATCTCTATCAACTTTGTCATATGATTCTCCAGATCCATAAATGCTACATACAAATCCATTTGCTTTTCTAAGTATTTCTCACATACATTCTTCAAAGCAAACACCTGATCCACACATACTCTACCACTTCTGAAACCACACTGCTCTTCCCCAGTCTGATGCTCTGTACATACCTTCAACCTCTCAAATCAATACCCTCCCATATAATTTCCCAAGAATACTCAAGAAACTTATACCTCTGTAATTTGAACACTTACCTTTATCCCCTTTGCCTTTGTACTATGGCATATGCATGCATTCCGCCAATCCTCAGGCATTTGTCCATGAACCATCCATACATTGAATATTTTCACTAACCAGTCAACAACACAGTCACCCCCTTTATTAATAATTTCCACAGTAATAGCGTCCAAACCCGCCACCTTGCCGGTTTTCATCTTCCGCAAAGCTTGAACTACCCCTCTTATCTGTTTATCAAATCATTCTCTGTGACCCTTTCACTTCGCACACTACCTCGACCAAAACACCCTATATCTGCCACTCTATCATCAAACACATTCAACAAACTTTGAAAATACTCACTCCATCTTCCTCCCACTTCACCACTACTTGTTATTGCCACCCCATTTGCCCCCTTCAACGATGTTTCCATTCGTTGTCTTGTCTTACGCACTTTATTCACCTTCCAAAACATCTTTTTATTCTCCCTAAAATTTAATTATACTCGCTCACCCCAACTCTCATTTAACCTCTGTTTCATCTCTTGCACCTTTTTCTTGAACTCTTGCCTCTTTCTTTTATACATCTCCCAGTCATATGCACTATTTCCCGCAAGAATCGTCCAAACGCCTCTCTCTTCTCTTTCACTAACAATCCTACTTCTTCACCCCACCACTCACTACCCTATCTAATCTGCCCATGATAGCCACAAGCATCTTTTGCGCAATCCATCACTGATTCCCTAAATACATCCCATTCCTCCCCAACTGCCCTTGCGTCATTTGCTCTCACCATTTTCCATTCTACATACAATATGAAGAAAGTGCAAATAAACATGCACTTTCATAGAATATACAAACCACCAACAGCCAAGGAGCGATTATAGTCTAGCGGTATCGATCCTGCCTGCCACGCAGAGATCCCGGTTTCGATCTTTGCTGTTGGGGATTTGTGTGCTATATATATATATATATATATATATATATATATATATACGAATAAAGTGCATATGAACGCGCACCTTCATAGAACATACAAACCTCCAACAGCCAGGATCGAACCCGGGAGCCCTGTGCCAGAGGCAGGCATGCTAACCGCTAGGCTAAGGGACTGTATAATAGGAAACAACTATTCGAAATACTAAGTACTCGAATATCCTTCGTCTCACAATGGTATAGACCCCGTTGCTCACCATTGTGAGGCGAAGGGTATTCGAGTACTTAGTATTTCGAATAGTTGTTTCCTATTATACAGTCCCATAGCCTAGCGGTTAGCATGCCTGCCTCTGGCACAGGGGTCCCGGGTTCGATCCTGGCTGTTGGAGGTTTGTATGATATACAAATATATATATATATATATATGTATATATATATATATATATATATATATATATATATAGTGCTTTGTCGCTGTCTCCCGCGTTAGCGAGGTACCGCAAGGAGACAGACTAAAGAATGGCCCAAACCACCAAATACACATGTACATACATACACGTCCACACATGCACATATACATACCTATACATCTCAACGTATACATATATATACACACACACATGTACATAATTCATACTGTTTGCCTTTATTCATTCCCATCGCCACCTCGCCACACATGAAATAACAACCGCCTCCCCCCTCATGTGCACGAGGTAGAGCTAGGAAAAGACAACAAAGGCCACATTCGTTCACACTCAGTCTCTAGCTGTCATGTAATAATGCGCCGAAACCACAGCTCCCTTTCCACATCCAGGCCCCATAGAAGTTTTCATGGTTTATCCCAGACGCTTCACATGCCCTAGTTCAATCCATTGAGAGCACGTCGACCCCGGTATACCACATCGATCCAATTCACTCTATTCCTTGCACGCCTTTCCCCCTCCTGCATGTTCAGGCCCCGATCACACAAAATCTTTTTCACTCCATCTTTCCACCTAAAATTTGGCCTCCCACTTCTCCTCGTTCCCTCCACCTCTGACACATATATTCTCTTGGTCAATCTTTCCTCACTCATTCTCTCCATGTGACCAAAGCATTTCAAAACACCCTCTTCTGCTCTCTCAACCACATTCGTTTTATGACTATATATCTTTCTTACCCTATTATTACTTACTCGATCAAACCGCCTCACACCACATATTGTCCTCAAACATCTCATTTCCAGCACATCCACCCTCCGCTGCAACACTCTATCCATAGCCCACGCCTCGCAACCATATAACATTGTTGGAACCACTATTCCTTCAAACATACCCATTTTTGCTTTCCGAGATAAATTTCTCGATTTCCACTCATTCTTCAAGGCTTCCAGAACTTTCGCCTCCTCCCCCACCCTATGATTCACCTCCGCTTCTATGTTTTCATCCTCTGCCAGATCCTCTCCCAGATATCTAAAACACTTCACCTCCTCCAGTTTTTTTCATTCAAACTTACCTCCCACTTGACTTGTCCCTCAATCCTACTGTACCTAATAACCTTGTTTTTATTCACATTTACTCTCAGCTTTCTTCTTCCACACACTTTACCAAACTCAGTCACCAGCTTCTGCAGTTTCTCACATGAATCAGCCACCAGCGCTGTATCATCAACGAACAGTAACTGACTCACTTCCCAAGCTCTTTCATCCACAACCGACTGCATACTTGCCCCTCTTTCCAAAACTCTTGCATTCGCCTCCCTAACAACCACATCCATAAACAAATTAAACAACCATGGAGACATCACACACCCCTGCCGCAAACCTACATTCACTGAGAACCAATCACTTTCCTCTCTTCCTACACGTACACATGACTTACATTCTCGATAAAAACTTTTCACTGCTTCCAACAACTTGCCTCCCACACTATATAATCTTAATACCTTCCACAGAGCATCTCTATCATATGCCTTCTCCAGATCCATAAATGCTACATACAAATCCATTTGCTTTTCTAAGTATTTCTCACATACATTCTTCAAAGCAAACACCTGATCCACACATCCTCTACCCCTTCTGAAACCGCACTGTGTTTCACCAGTCCGATGCTCAGTA
The DNA here is from genome assembly GCF_036320965.1 of Panulirus ornatus. Classification (NCBI taxonomy): domain Eukaryota; kingdom Metazoa; phylum Arthropoda; class Malacostraca; order Decapoda; family Palinuridae; genus Panulirus; species Panulirus ornatus. Next base: position 21,565,130 of record NC_092288.1, on the reverse strand, counting down.
CATGCCTTCACCCTCTCAATCAATACCCTCCCATATAATTTACCAGGATTACTCAACAAACTTCTACCTCTGTAATTTGAGCACTCACTTTTATCCCCTTTGCCTTTGTGCAATGGCACTATGGAAGCATTCCGCCAATCCTCAGGCGCCTCACCATGAGTCATACACACATTAAATAACCTTACCAACCAGTCAACAATACAGTCACTACCTTTTTCAATAAATTCCACTGCAATATCATCCAAACCCGCTGCCTTGCCGGCTTTCATCTTCCGCAAAGTTTTTACTACCCCTTCTCTGTTTACCAAATCATTTTCCCTAACCCTTTCACTTTGCACACCATTTAGACCAAAACACCCTATATCTGCCACTCTATCATCAAACACATTCAACAAATCTTCAAAATACTCATTTCTTCTCCCTCTCATATCACCACTACTTGTTATCACCTCCCCATTAGCCCCCTTCACTGAAGTTCCCATTTGTTTCCTTGTCTTACGCACTATATTTACCTCCTTCTAAAACATATTTTAATTCTCCCTAAAATTTAATGATACTCTCACCCCAACTCTCATTTGCCCTCTTTTTCACCTCTTGCACCTTTCTCTTGACCTCCTGCCTCTTCCTTTATACTTCTCCCAGTCATTTGCATTATTTCCCTGCAAAAATCGTTCAAATGCCTTTCACTAATAATCTTACTTCTTCATCCCACCACTCACTACCCTTTCTAATCTGCCCACCTCCCACGCTTCTCATGCCACAAGCATCTTTTGCGAAAGCCATCACTGCTTCCCTAAATACATCCCATTCCTCCCCCACTCCCCTTATTTCCTTTGTTCTCACCTTTTTCCATTCCCTACTCATTGTCTCCTGGTACTTCCTCACACAAGTCTCCTTCCCAAGTTCACTTAATCTCACCACTCTTTTTATCCCAACATTCTCTCTTCTTTTCTAAAAACCTCTACAAATCTTCACCTTCGTCTCCACATGATAATGATCAGACATCCCTCTCAGCAAATTAACATCCAAAAGTCTCTCTTTCGCGCGCCTATCAATTAGCACGTAATCCAATAACGCTCTCTGGCCATTTCTCCTACTTGCATGTGTATACTTATGTATATCTCTCTTTTTCAACCAGGTATTCCCAATCACCATTCTTTTTTCAGCACATAGATTTACAAGCTCTTCACCATTTCCATTTACAAACAGACACAAGTGCCCTGGAGAGTAACAGACACAAGTGCCCTGGAGAGTAACAGACACAAGTGCCCTGGAGAGTAACAGACACAAGTGCCCTGGAGAGTAACAGACACAAGTGCCCTGGAGAGTAACAGACACAAGTGCCCTGGAGAGTAACAGACACAAGTGCCCTGGAGAGTAACAGACACAAGTGCCCTGGAGAGTAACAGACACAAGTGCCCTGGAGAGTAACAGACACAAGTGCCCTGGAGAGTAACAGACACAAGTGCCCTGGAGAGTAACAGACACAAGTGCCCTGGAGAGTAACAGACACAAGTGCCCTGGAGAGTAACAGACACAAGTGCCCTGGAGAGTAACAGACACAAGTGCCCTGGAGAGTAACAGACACAAGTGCCCTGGAGAGTAACAGACACAAGTGCCCTGGAGAGTAACAGACACAAGTGCCCTGAAGAATAACAGACACAAGTGCCCTGGAGAGTAACAGACACAAGTGCCCTGGAGAGTAACAGACACAAGTGCCCTGGAGAGTAACAGACACAAGTGCCCTGGAGAGTAACAGACACAAGTGCCCTGGAGAGTAACAGACACAAGTGCCTGGACAGGAACAGACACAAGTGCCCTGGAGAGTAACAGACACAAGTGCCCTGGAGAGTAACAGACACAAGTGCCCTGGAGAGTAACAGACACAAGTGCCCTGGAGAGTAACAGACACAAGTGCCCTGGAGAGTAACAGACACAAGTGCCCTGGAGAGTAACAGACACAAGTGCCCTGGAGAGTAACAGACACAAGTGCCCTGGAGAGTAACAGACACAAGTGCCCTGGAGAGTAACAGACACAAGTGCCCTGGAGAGTAACAGACACAAGTGCCCTGGAGAGTAACAGACACAAGTGCCCTGGAGAGTAACAGACACAAGTGCCCTGGAGAGTAACAGACACAAGTGCCCTGGAGAGTAACAGACACAAGTGCCCTGGAGAGTAACAGACACAAGTGCCCTGGAGAGTAACAGACACAAGTGCCCTGGAGAGTAACAGACACAAGTGCCCTGGAGAGTAACAGACACAAGTGCCCTGGAGAGTAACAGACACAAGTGCCCTGGAGAGTAACAGACACAAGTGCCCTGGAGAGTAACAGACACAAGTGCCCTGGAGAGTAACAGACACAAGTGCCCTGGAGAGTAACAGACACAAGTGCCCTGGAGAGTAACAGACACAAGTGCCTGGACAGGAACAGACACAAGTGCCCTGGAGAGTAACAGACACAAGTGCCCTGGAGAGTAACAGACACAAGTGCCCTGGAGAGTAACAGACACAAGTGCCCTGGAGAGTAACAGACACAAGTGCCCTGGAGAGTAACAGACACAAGTGCCCTGGAGAGTAACAGACACAAGTGCCCTGGAGAGTAACAGACACAAGTGCCCTGGAGAGTAACAGACACAAGTGCCCTGGAGAGTAACAGACACAAGTGCCCTGGAGAGTAACAGACACAAGTGCCCTGGAGAGTAACAGACACAAGTGCCCTGGAGAGTAACAGACACAAGTGCCCTGGAGAGTAACAGACACAAGTGCCCTGGAGAGTAACAGACACAAGTGCCCTGGAGAGTAACAGACACAAGTGCCCTGGAGAGTAACAGACACAAGTGCCCTGGAGAGTAACAGACACAAGTGCCCTGGAGAGTAACAGACACAAGTGCCCTGGAGAGTAACAGACACAAGTGCCCTGGAGAGTAACAGACACAAGTGCCCTGGAGAGTAACAGACACAAGTGCCCTGGAGAGTAACAGACACAAGTGCCCTGGAGAGTAACAGACACAAGTGCCCTGGAGAGTAACAGACACAAGTGCCCTGGAGAGTAACAGACACAAGTGCCCTGGAGAGTAACAGACACAAGTGCCCTGGAGAGTAACAGACACAAGTGCCCTGGAGAGTAACAGACACAAGTGCCCTGGAGAGTAACAGACACAAGTGCCCTGGAGAGTAACAGACACAAGTGCCCTGGAGAGTAACAGACACAAGTGCCCTGGAGAGTAACAGACACAAGTGCCCTGGAGAGTAACAGACACAAGTGCCCTGGAGAGTAACAGACACAAGTGCCCTGGAGAGTAACAGACACAAGTGCCCTGGAGAGTAACAGACACAAGTGCCCTGGAGAGTAACAGACACAAGTGCCCTGGAGAGTAACAGACACAAGTGCCCTGGAGAGTAACAGACACAAGTGCCCTGGAGAGTAACAGACACAAGTGCCCTGGAGAGTAACAGACACAAGTGCCCTGGAGAGTAACAGACACAAGTGCCCTGGAGAGTAACAGACACAAGTGCCCTGGAGAGTAACAGACACAAGTGCCCTGGAGAGTAACAGACACAAGTGCCCTGGAGAGTAACAGACACAAGTGCCCTGGAGAGTAACAGACACAAGTGCCCTGGAGAGTAACAGACACAAGTGCCCTGGAGAGTAACAGACACAAGTGCCCTGGAGAGTAACAGACACAAGTGCCCTGGAGAGTAACAGACACAAGTGCCCTGGAGAGTAACAGACACAAGTGCCCTGGAGAGTAACAGACACAAGTGCCCTGGAGAGTAACAGACACAAGTGCCCTGGAGAGTAACAGACACAAGTGCCCTGGAGAGTAACAGACACAAGTGCCCTGGAGAGTAACAGACACAAGTGCCCTGGAGAGTAACAGACACAAGTGCCCTGAAGAATAACAGACACAAGTGCCCTGGAGAGTAACAGACACAAGTGCCCTGGAGAGTAACAGACACAAGTGCCTGGACAGGAACAGACACAAGTGCCCTGGAGAGTAACAGACACAAGTGCCCTGGAGAGTAACAGACACAAGTGCCCTGGAGAGTAACAGACACAAGTGCCCTGGAGAGTAACAGACACAAGTGCCCTGGAGAGTAACAGACACAAGTGCCCTGGAGAGTAACAGACACAAGTGCCCTGGAGAGTAACAGACACAAGTGCCCTGGAGAGTAACAGACACAAGTGCCCTGGAGAGTAACAGACACAAGTGCCCTGGAGAGTAACAGACACAAGTGCCTGGACAGGAACAGACACAAGTGCCTGGAGAGTAACAGACACAAGTGCCCTGGAGAGTAACAGACACAAGTGCCCTGGAGAGTAACAGACACAAGTGCCCTGGAGAGTAACAGACACAAGTGCCCTGGAGAGTAACAGACACAAGTGCCCTGGAGAGTAACAGACACAAGTGCCCTGGAGAGTAACAGACACAAGTGCCCTGGAGAGTAACAGACACAAGTGCCCTGGAGAGTAACAGACACAAGTGCCCTGGAGAGTAACAGACACAAGTGCCCTGGAGAGTAACAGACACAAGTGCCCTGGAGAGTAACAGACACAAGTGCCCTGGAGAGTAACAGACACAAGTGCCCTGGAGAGTAACAGACACAAGTGCCCTGGAGAGTAACAGACACAAGTGCCCTGGAGAGTAACAGACACAAGTGCCCTGGAGAGTAACAGACACAAGTGCCCTGGAGAGTAACAGACACAAGTGCCCTGGAGAGTAACAGACACAAGTGCCCTGGAGAGTAACAGACACAAGTGCCCTGGAGAGTAACAGACACAAGTGCCCTGGAGAGTAACAGACACAAGTGCCCTGGAGAGTAACAGACACAAGTGCCCTGGAGAGTAACAGACACAAGTGCCCTGGAGAGTAACAGACACAAGTGCCCTGGAGAGTAACAGACACAAGTGCCCTGGAGAGTAACAGACACAAGTGCCCTGGAGAGTAACAGACACAAGTGCCCTGGAGAGTAACAGACACAAGTGCCCTGGAGAGTAACAGACACAAGTGCCCTGGAGAGTAACAGACACAAGTGCCCTGGAGAGTAACAGACACAAGTGCCCTGGAGAGTAACAGACACAAGTGCCCTGGAGAGTAACAGACACAAGTGCCCTGGAGAGTAACAGACACAAGTGCCCTGGAGAGTAACAGACACAAGTGCCCTGGAGAGTAACAGACACAAGTGCCCTGGAGAGTAACAGACACAAGTGCCCTGGAGAGTAACAGACACAAGTGCCCTGGAGAGTAACAGACACAAGTGCCCTGGAGAGTAACAGACACAAGTGCCCTGGAGAGTAACAGACACAAGTGCCCTGGAGAGTAACAGACACAAGTGCCCTGGAGAGTAACAGACACAAGTGCCCTGGAGAGTAACAGACACAAGTGCCCTGGAGAGTAACAGACACAAGTGCCCTGGAGAGTAACAGACACAAGTGCCCTGGAGAGTAACAGACACAAGTGCCCTGGAGAGTAACAGACACAAGTGCCCTGGAGAGTAACAGACACAAGTGCCCTGGAGAGTAACAGACACAAGTGCCCTGGAGAGTAACAGACACAAGTGCCCTGGAGAGTAACAGACACAAGTGCCCTGGAGAGTAACAGACACAAGTGCCCTGGAGAGTAACAGACACAAGTTCCCTGGAGAGTAACAGACACAAGTGCCCTGGAGAGTAACAGACACAAGTACCCTGTAGAGTAACAGACACAAGTGCCCTGGAGAGTAACAGACACAAGTGCCCTGGACAGGAACAGACACAAGTGCCCTGGACAGGAACAGACACAAGTGCCCTGAAGAATAACAGACACAAGTGCCCTGGAGGCTCACAGACACATGTGCCCTGGAGACTCACAGCTTTGCGCAATGTACAGCTGAGACTCGACATAACGAACCTCGAGTTAATACAGGACGTCTGTACAAGGAAGAGTTCCTCCTTCCTCAAGAAGATAACTTTATATAATGACAAACACTACAATAGCACCTCCTCCTTCTAGCACCTCTTCCATCTACCCTCAAATGCTGAACGCAACACAGGCAAAGGTGCAACACCACGTGGGGGCAAACGCACCTCGTGTCACAAAATCTACAGCATGATTAGAAATAATTCGAGGGAGACAAATTACATTCGCTGAGAAGCTGGCACGACTATGACGGTCATCAGGTTCATTGTGACGTCTATGTCACAAACAGAAGAACATAGAGTGCTGGTACATCACTGTATGACTCACTAGATGGTTTTATATTTCTACTGTCACTCAGGAGCGAGTAGCTGCTGAGGTCTGAAGTCTACATAGTTTTCTGATTTATTTAGATGAAATAGTTTTATTCAACATATTAAATGAAATTATTTGAACTCTTACTTGAAGTGCGATTTTACCTTCATAACTTTCATCACGAACTAGTGTGATCATCATACATACAGTAGAGAGAGAGAGAGAGAGAGAGAGAGAGAGAGAGAGAGAGAGAGAGAGAGAGAGAGAGAGAGAGAGAGAGAGAGAGAGAGAGAGAGAGAGAGAGAGAGAGAGAGAGGACAACTTTAATACTAGTTCGAGAATGTCAGTCTGCTCTGACCCGTCCCTGTGGTGCTAGTCTGCTACTGGGCTGCAGCGACCCGGGTCAGCCAAAGGTTCTTACACAAACAGAAAACAATTTCGGACGCGTCGTTTCCCCAGTGAACACATGGCATAGACACCCGTGCACATACAAGGCAAACTACAAAAGTAAACTCTAACATTACTAGCATAAATGTATGTATCTATGTATGTGGGGTTAATTTGAATAACATACCAAAGCGATTGTATACGTAAGACTAAATACATAAATCATATACATGAACGTCTTCATATGCGTCAAATGCAAAATGAAGGTATACAGCTGTGCATTCATTCGTAATTAGTTCATAATGTTCGTTGGTGTAGTTCTGTTATACGAACTATCAAGACTGATACTATCAATGGTATCTTTCATCGGCAAGACACTGAGTCACATGGCTCCTGTGTGGAGTTGACGGTTCCAGGGTGGGCCACTTTGATATCTTATTCTATACTACATTTCCAAACTTTGGAATGATCTACCCTTTCATGTCTTTCCTAACAATTATGAACAGGCCCTTTGTAAAAGGGAAGTTTTCCATATCCTCAGATATTCTCAAGACACTTCTCTCTTTTCTCCCTCGCAGTAATCCCCCCCCCAACTTCCTTTCAATTAAGACCCGGCCTCGAAATGGACGTCTGTCCGTGACTGGAGCCTGTGGCATAAAATATGAAATCAAAGCCACGTAGTTTCCACATGAATCACAGAGCTGTGATGAAACAACTCCCTGTGCATAATCGCATCTAAATGTAATAATCCATACACACACACACACACACACACACACACACACACACACACACACACACACACACACCACACACACATCCCTAGATTCACGGTAACTCTGTTTCATATGCTTCATATATATCTATCAATTATACTTAGTCGCTGTCTCCCGCGTTAGCGAGGAAGCGCAAGGAAACAGACGAAAGAATGGCCCATCCCACCCACATACACAATATATACATATACGCCCACACATGCGCATATACATACCTATACATTTCAACTTATACATACCTATACATTTCAACTTATACATACATATACATGCACTGACATATACATACATACACATATACATATTCATATTTGCTGCTTTCATCCATTCCCGTACCCACCCCGCCACACATGAAGAAGAGCACACACACACACACACACACACACACCCTCCGCACGAGGCAGCGCTACGAAAAGACAACAAAGGCCACATTCATTCACACTCAGTCTCTAGATGCCATGTGTAATGCACCGAAACCACAACTCCCTTTCCTCATCCAGGCCCCACAAAACTTTCCATGGCTTACGCCAGACGCTTCACATGTCCTGGTTCAATCCACTGATAGCACGTCTACCCCGGTATGCCACATCTTTCCAATTCTCTCTATTCCTTGCATGCCTTTCACCCTCTTGTGTGTTCAGACCCCGATCGCTCAAAATTTTTTTCGCTCCATAATTCCATCTCCAATTTGGTCTCCCACTTCTACTCATTCCATCCACCTCTGACACATATATCCTCTTTGTCAATCTTTCCTCACTCATTCTCTTCATGTGACCAAACCATTTCAAAACACCCTCTTTTGCTCTCTCAACCACACTCTTAATATTACCACACATCTCTCTTACCCTTCCAGTACTTACTCGATCAAACCACCTCACACCACATATTGTCCTCAAACATTTCATTTCCAACACATCCACCCTCCTCCGCATAACCCTATCTATAGCCCATGCCTCGTAACCATATAACATTGTTGGAACCCCTATTCCTTCAAATATACCCGGTTTTGCTTTCCGATTTCCGAGATAACGTTCCTGTCTTCCACGCATTCTTCAACGCCCCCACAACCTTCACCCCTCTCCCCCACCCTGTGACTCACTTCCGCTTCCATGATTCCATCCGATGCTAATACCACTCTCAGATATCTAAAACACTTCACTTCTTCCAGTTTTTCTCCATTCAAACGTACCTCCCAATTGACTTGTGACTCAACCCGACTGAAGCTAATAACTTTGCTCTTATTCACATTTACTCACAACTTTCTTCTTTCACACACTTTACCAAACAATCATCAACTTCTGCAGTTTCTCACCCGAATCAGCCACCAGCACTGTATCATCAGCGAACGACATCTGACTCACTTCCCAAGCTCTCTCATCCACAACAGACAGCATACTTGCCCCTCTCTCCAAAACTCTTGCATTCATCTCTCTAACACCCCAATCCATAAACAAATTAAACAACCATGGAGACCACGCGCCCCTGCCGCAAACCGACATTCACTGAATACCAATCACTTTCCTCTCTTCCTACTCGTACACATGCTTTAGAACCTTGATAAAAACTTTTCACTGTTTCTGGCAACTTACCTCCCACACAATATACTCTTAATACCTTCCACAATGCATCTCTATCAGCTCTATTATATGCCTTCTCCAGATCCATAAATGCTACATACAAATCCTTCTGTTTTTCTAAGTATTTCTCGTATACATTCTTCAAAGCAAACACCTGATCCACACATCCTCTACCACTTCTGAAACCACACCGCTCATCCTCAATCTGAAGCTCCTTACATGCCTTTACCCCCTCAAGCAATACCCTCCCATATAATTTCCCAGGGATACTCAACAAACTTATACCTCTGTAATCTGAACACTCACCTTTATCCCCTGTCCCTTTGCACAATGGCACTATGCATGCATTCCGCCAATCCTCAGGCACTTCACCATGAACCATACATATAATGAATATCCTCACCAACCAGTCAACAACACAGTCACTCCCTTCTTTAATCAATTCCACTGCAATACCATCCAAACCCGCCGCCTTGCCGGCTTTCATCTTCTGCAAAGTTTTCACTACCTCTTCTCTGTTTACTAAACCATTCTCCCTGACCCTTTCACTTCGCACATCACCTCGACCAAAACACCTTATATCTGCCACTCTATCATCAAACTCATTTAACAAACCTTCAAAATAATCACTCCTTTTCCTTCTCATTTCACCACTACTTGTTATTACGTCCCCATTAGCCCCCTTCCTCGATGTTCCCATTTGTTCTCTTGTCTTACGCACGTTATTTACCTCGTTCCTCAACATGTTTTTATTTTCCCTAAAATCTGATGATACTCTCTCACCCCAACTCTCATTTGCCCCCCTTTTCACCTCTTGCACCTTTCTCTTGACCTCCTGCCTCTTTCTTTTTTTTTTTAATATCTCCCAGTCATTCGCACTACTTCCCTGCAAAAACGTCCAAACGCCTCTCTCTTCTCTTTCACTAACAATCTTACTTCTTCATTCCGCCACTCACTACCCTTTGCAATCCGCCCATCTCCCACCTTTCTCGTGCCACAGGCATCTTTTGCGCAAGTCGTCACCGCTTCCCTAAATACATCCCATTCCTCCCCCACTCCCCTTACGGCCTTTGTTCTCACCTTTTACCATTCTGCACTCAGTCTCTCCTGGTACTTTCTCACACAAGTCTCCTTTCCAAGCTCACTTACTCTCACCACTGTCTTCACCCCAACATTCTCTCTTCTTTTCTGAAAACCTCTACAAATCTTCACCTTCGCCTCCACTAGCTAATGATCAGACATCCCTCCAGTTGCCCTTCTTAGTACATTGACATCCAAAATCTCTCTTTCACGCGCCTATCAATTAACACGTTATCCAATAACGCTCTCTGTTTCATATCCCACAAAAATGGGAGACGATAAATTCCTTTTAAGTACTTATTCTTTCCTTAAGTGTTGTTAAGCTGAAGCTCCACTTAGGCCCTCTATGTCCCCACCAGAGGTGCATTCATGTCCAGGAATGTTACGTATGAAAGCGTTTGTTAAACTAGAGATTATCTTTTGTTTCATAGGACTGTTGCAACGAAGAATGTTCTGTCATGGAAGGTCTACATTGTTGTCTTCATTCATGTCTCTCAAACCAGTTATCAACAAGTTAAAGGCATTTCCTTTACCTCATTTTCCTCTTCCTCATTTTCCTTCTGTTGACTTATTTATCGTTAAAGAGGATAAAGACTTGTTTATGATAAGCTCAGGTGACGGAAACGAGTAAGCAGTGTTTAGATACAATGATAGAAAGTGGGAAAAATTATATACATTATAGGTGGGACTACTGAATTTTGGTATGAGAATTTAGCCTTTCAGTTTACAATTCATTCGGTGCTTACCTCACTAAAGTCCTGTGCTCAGTTTTAGTCGCCCTGTTTGAGAAAATGAATTGAATGGAGAGATTATTACAGAGACGTGCTACAAAGATACGAATATACAAAGGATACAAAAAGTACAAAGGCGAGTTACTGAGACACAAAGGAAATTACAACTTGCAAAAGACCACTGGATCCTCTCAAGGTTAATTTGTGGTAGTGGAAGAGAGGAAAGAAAGGTGGTGATCAGTGTGGTAAGGGAAGAGAAAGAAAACGGTTCCAGAAGAAAATCATATAAACATTTTCATGTAATTAACGAAGATGAAATAGAATCAGTCGTGGATCTGAGTTGAGTATCTGTCAAGTCTTATATTCCACGTATTAGCGGAGCTGCTTACAATACATAGCTCATTACATATGTAAGAAATCCCGTTGAAGAAAAGACACTTCGTTTCATCAGGTGATTAACAATGGCCCACGAGTTTGCATACATTACGACGAGAGAAATCAGAGAAATCTAGCTTTAAAGGAGCTAATTAGATTAATATGATTAATGCTGTTGAGGATGTTGAATATCTCTACTAAATTAGATTAATATGATTAAAGCTATCGATAATGTTGAATATCTGTACCAAATTAGATTAATATGATTAAAGCTATTGATAATGTTGAATATCTGTACCAAATTAGATTAATATGATTAAAGCTATCGATAATGTTGAATATCTGTACCAAATTAGATTAATATGAGTAATGCTACTGATAATTTTGAGCATCTGTACCAAATTAGATTAATATGATTAATGCTATTGATAGTTTTGAAGACCTGCACCAAGTCACCTCTTAACCTTCTCGTTTCTACGCTAAAACAAAGTTGTTTAGCCAGTTTTCTTCAGCCAGGGTTCATGATATGTGTTTCTTACTCACGGAATCATCTCATTGTTCGCCGGTATGCTCTCCTCATTTTGTTTTCCTTTTTCTCAAGTACGGTGACCACAACTGAATACAATATTCAAGGTGAGGACACTCCAGTGAACTGTAAAGTAGTGAGGGTTAGTTTCTTAAACTTGAACATCCTGCCTATGAATCCAAATTTTTTTTTGTCCTTTCTATTACTTTTGTGCACTGCGTTCTTGGTTTTAGGGTCACCAGAGACCATGAAAACCAAAACTCTTTCCTTATTCACCTTTTGTGTCTAAACAAAACTTCATGCTGGGATTTGTATTTTCATTTTTCCACTAACGATTTGTGAGACTTTGCACTTATCGATTATATAATTCTTTTACCACCTGCAAGCTCAGTCCATCACTTTGTTAACGCGAGTCTAAAACTTCAGATGTCTAATCTGTCTAATCTCTGTTATAACTTTATTTCCCGACTTGTCAACCGTTTTCGAATTTCTTATGCCTTACATCACAGCCGATCCAAAGGCATCTCCGTGTGTCACGCCACTTGTTATGTTTAACTACCCGAGTCTCGACCTATCAGTACTGCTCTTCATGTACGATTATTCAGACTACAGTTCTATCCACTGAGGTACAGACACGTTTATACAATGTAACTTAACTTTTCCCACTAATTTTTGAGGCTGGACTTCATCCCCCAGCTGCACGGAAGTGTAAACTGATGACTCCATCAAGTCTGCTCTCAGCATACATATAGATTGTCTTATGGTGGGAAAAGATTTGTCACAAATGGAAGACTAGAGGAAGAAAATCAAGCAAAGAATCAGTGATTTAAATGGTAGTTCTTTAAACGATTAACAATCTTCTCTAAGCTTACATTTCAGCTTAGCCTTTCAAGAACAATATGAAGGTCACAAAGAATGGCAAGTCGATAATCAACAATCTTTTGGCAACTTTGATGTTGACCAGCATTACAGCCAGCATTAGCAATTACCTTGAAAGTTTAATACATTGCGGAAAAGATTCCCATTTGTAGCCAGAATTAACTCTATTATGTTCACGTCACGAGTACGTTCACTACGGATCAAATTAAGGCATTATCAAGCAAGCTGAGGCACAGCCCACGTCTGAAATTGCTTGAGATGGATTCTCCCCAATTTTATATTTATATGTTGAAATGTCCCATTATGATAAAATCGTACACATTACCTATTTCATGGTAATTGGTCATAAAGATCTTCATCCCACCTCTGGTGTCAGAGCGAGAGGTATGAAGGTTAAACCTGCTTTTATGTTTTTACGAAGCTTAGTTTCAATTCTCACAAAATTGGAACCGATATCATCAACAACCACAATATATATATATATATATATATATATATATATATATATATATATATATATATATAGGGTAAACCTTGGAAAGTTTTGTTTGGCCTTGATGTGGAAAGGGGGCTGTGGTTTAGGGGCATTATACATGACAGCTAGAGACGCTTCACCTGCCCTGATTCAATTCATTGACAGCACGTCGACCCCGGTATACCACATCGTTCCAATTCACTCTATTTCTTGCACGCCTTTCACCCTCCAGCTTGTTCAGGCCCCGATCACTCAAAATCTTTTTCACTCCATCTTTCCACCTCCAATTTGGTCTCCCACTTCTCCTCATTCCCTCCACTTCTGACACATATATCATCTTTGTCAATCTTTCTCACTCATTCTCTCCATGTGACCAAACCATTTCAATACAGCCTCCTCTGCTCTCCCAACCACATTCTTTTTATCACCACACATCTCTCTTACCCTTTCATTACTTACTCGATCAAACCACCTCACACCACATATTGTCCTCAAACATCTCATTTCTAAGACATCCACCCTCCTTCGCACAACCCAACCTATAGCCCATGCCTCGCAACCATATAACATTGTGGGAACCACTACTCCTTCAAACATACCCATTTTTGCTTTCCTAGATAGTGTTCTCGCCTTCAACATATTTTTCAATGCTCCCAGAACTTTCGCCCCCTCCCCCACCCAGTGACTCACTTCCGCTTCCATGGTTCCATCCGCTGCCAAATCCACTCCAAGGTATCTAAAACACTTCACTTCCTAATAACCCTGCTCTTATTCACATTTACTCTCAGCTTTCTTCTTTCACACACTTTACCAAACTCAGTCACCAGCTTCTGCAGTTTCTTACATGAATCAGCCACCAGCGCTGTATCATCAGCGAACAACAACTGACTAACTTTCCAAGCTCTCTCATCCACAACAGACTGCATACTTGCCCCTCTCTCCAGAACTATTGTATTCACCTTCCTAACAACCCATCCATAAACATATATATATTATCCCTGGGGATAGGGGAGAAAGAATACTTCCTACGTGTTCCCTGCGTGTCGTAGAAGGCGACTAAAAGGGTAGGGAACGGGTGGCTGGAAATCCTCCCCTCTATTTTTTTTTTTTTTTCCAAAGGAAGGAACAGAGAAGGGGGCCTAGTGAGGATATTTCCTCAAAGGCCCAGTCCTCTGTTCTTAACGCTACCTCGCTAATGAGGGAAATGGCGAAGAGAGTGAAAGAAAGAATATATATATATATATATATATATATATATATATATATATATATATATATATATATATATATATATATATATATATATATATATATATGTTTGAAAGAATAGTGGTTCCAACAATGTTATATGGTTGCGAGGCGTGGGCTATAGATCAAGTTGTGTGGAGGAGGGTGGATGTGCTGGAAATGAGATGTTTGAGGACAATATGTGGTGTGAGGTGGTTTCATCGAGTAAGTAATGAAAGGGTAAGAGAGATATGTGGTAATAAAAAGAGGGTGTTGAGAGAGCAGAAGAGGGTGTTTTGAAATGGTTAGGTCACATGGAGAGAATGAGTGGGGAAAGATTGACTAAGAGGATATATGTGTCGGAGATGGAGGGAACGAGGAGAAATGGGAAACCAAATTGGAGGTGGAAAGATGGAGTGAAAAAGATTTTGAGTGATCGGGGCCTGAACATGCAGGAGGGTGAAAGGCGTGCAAGGAATAGAGTAAATTGGAACGATGTGGTATATCGGGGTCGACATGCTGTCAATGGATTGAACCAGGGCATGTGAAGCGTCTGGGGTGCATTATTCATGATAACTAGAGATTGAGTATGAACGAATGTGGCCTATGTTGTCTTTTCCTAGCGCTACTTCTCGCACATGCGGAGGGAGGGTGTTGTTATTTCATGTGTGGTGGGGTGGCGAAGCGAATGAATAAGGACAGCCAGTATGAATTATGTACATTTGCATATATGTATAGGTATGTATATGTGCGTGTGTGGACGTGTATGTATATGCATGTGTATATGGGTGGGTTGGGCCATTCTTTCGTCTGCTTCCTTGCGCTACCTCGCTAACGCGGGAGACAGCAACAAAGGATAATAATCACATATATATATATATATATATATATATATATATATATATATATATATATATGTATATATATATATATATATTTCTTTTTTTTTTTTATACCTCGTCGCTGTCTCCCGCGTCTGCGAGGTAGCGCAAGGAAACAGACGAAAGAAATGGCCCAACCCCCCCATGCACATGTACATACACACGTCCACACACGCAAATATACATACCTACACAGCTTTCCATGGTTTACCCCGGACGCTTCACATGCCTTGATTCAATCCACTGACAGCACGTCAACCCCTGTATACCATATCGCTCCAATTCACTCTATTCCTTGCCCTCCTTTCACCCTCCTGCATGTTCAGGCCCCGATCACACAAAATCCTTTTCACTCCATCTTTCCACCTCCAATTTGGTCTCCATCTTCTCCTCGTTCCCTCCACCTCCGACACATATATCCTCTTGGTCAATCTTTCCTCACTCATTCTCTCCATGTGCCCAAACCATTTCAAAACACCCTCTTCTGCTCTCTCAACCACGCTCTTTTTATTTCCACACATCTCTCTTACCCTTACGTTACTTACTCGATCAAACCACCTCACACCACACATTGTCCTCAAACATCTCATTTCCAGCACATCCATCCTCCTGCGCACAACTCTATCCATAGCCCACGCCTCGCAACCATACAACATTGTTGGAACCACTATTCCTTCAAACATACCCATTTTTGCTTTCCGGATAATGTTCTCGACTTCCACACATTTTTCAAGGCTCCCAAAATTTTCGCCCCCTCCCCCACCCTATGATCCACTTCCGCTTCCATGGTTCCATCCGCTGACAGATCCACTCCCAGATATCTAAAACACTTCACTTCCTCCAGTTTTTCTCCATTCAAACTCACCTCCCAATTGACTTGACCCTCAACCCTACTGTACCTAATAACCTTGCTCTTATTCACATTTACTCTTAACTTTCTTCTTCCACACACTTTACCAAACTCCGTCACCAGCTTCTGCAGTTTCTCACATGAATCCGCCACCAGCGCTGTATCATCAGCGAACAACAACTGACTCACTTCCCAAGCTCTCTCATCCCCAACAGACTTCATACTTGCCCCTCTTTCCAAGACTCTTGCATTTACCTCCCTAACAACCCCATCCATAAACAAATTAAACAACCATGGAGACATCACACACCCCTGCCGCAAACCTACATTCACTGAGAACCAATCACTTTCCTCTCTTCCTACACGTACACATGCCTTACATCCTCGATAAAAACTTTTCACTGCTTCTAACAACTTGCCTCCCACACCATATATTCTTAATACCTTCCACAGAGCATCTCTATCAACTCTATCATATGCCTTCTCCAGATCCATAAATGCTACATACAAATCCATTTGCTTTTCTAAGTATTTCTCACATACATTCTTCAAAGCAAACACCTGATCCACACATCCTCTACCACTTCTGAAACCACACTGCTCTTCCCCAATCTGATGCTCTGTACATGCCTTCACCCTCTCAATCAATACCCTCCCATATAATTTACCAGGAATACTCAACAAACTTATACCTCTGTAATTTGAGCACTCACTCTTATCCCCTTTGCCTTTGTACAATGGCACTATGCACGCATTCCGCCAATCCTCAGGCACCTCACCATGAGTCATACATACATTAAATAACCTTACCAACCAGTCAACAATACAGTCACCCCCTTTTTTAATAAATTCCACTGCAATACCATCCAAACCTGCTGCCTTGCCGGCTTTCATCTTCCGCAAAGCTTTTACTACCTCTTCTCTGTTTACCAAATCATTTTCCCTAACCCTCTCACTTTGCACACCACCTCGACCCAAACACCCTATATCTGCCACTCTGTCATCAGACACATTCAACAAACCTTCAAAATACTCATTCCATCTCCTTCTCACATCACCACTACTTGTTATCACCTCCCCATTTACGCCCTTCACTGAAGTTCCCATTTGCTCCCTTGTCTTACGCACCCTATTTACCTCCTTCCAGAACATCTTTTTATTCTCCCTAAAATTTACTGATAGTCTCTCACCCCAACTCTCATTTGCCCTTTTTTTCACCTCTTGCACCTTTCTCTTGACCTCCTGTCTCTTTCTTTTATACTTCTCCCACTCAATTGCATTTTTTCCCTGCAAAAATCGTCCAAATGCCTCTCTCTTCTCTTTCACTAATACTCTTACTTCTTCATCCCACCACTCACTACCCTTTCTAAACAGCCCACCTCCCACTCTTCTCATGCCACAAGCATCTTTTGCGCAATCCATCACTGATTCCCTAAATACATCCCATTCCTCCCCCACTCCCCTTACTTCCATTGTTCTCACCTTTTTCCATTCTGTACACAGTCTCTCCTGATACTTCCTCACACAGGTCTCCTTCCCAAGCTCACTTACTCTCACCACCTTCTTCACCCCAACATTCACTCTTCTTTTCTGAAAACCCATACTAATCTTCACCTTAGCCTCCACAAGATAATGATCAGACATCCCTCCAGTTGCACCTCTCAGCACATTGACATCCAAAAGTCTCTCTTTCGCACGCCTGTCAATTAACACGTAATCCAATAACGCTCTCTGGCCATCTCTCCTACTTACATAAGTATACTTATGTATATCTCGCTTTTTAAACCAGGTATTCCCAATCATCAGTCCTTTTTCAGCACATAACTCTACAAGCTCTTCACCATTTCCATTTACAACACTGAACACCCCATGCATACCAATTATTCCCTCAACTGCCACATTACTCACCTTTGCATTCAAATCACCCATCACTATAACCCGGTCTCGTGCATCAAAACCGCTAACACACTCATTTAGCTGCTCCCAAAACACTTGCCTCTCATGATCTTTCTTCTCATGCCCAGGTGCATATGCACCAATAATCACCCACCTCTCTCCATCAACTTTCAATTTTACCCATATTAATCGAGAATTTACTTTCTTACATTCTATCACATACTCCCACAACTCCTGTTTCAGGAGTATTGCTACTCCTTCCCTTGCTCTTGTCCTCTCACTAACCCCTGACTTCACTCCCCAGACATTTCCAAACCACTCTTCCCCTTTACCCTTGAGCTTCGTTTCACTCAGAGCCAAAACATCCAGGTTCCTTTCCTCAAACATACTACCTATCTCTCCTTTTTTCACATCTTGGTTACATCCACACACATTTAGGCACCCCACTCTGAGCCTTCGAGGAGGATGAGCACTCCCCGCGTGACTCCTTCTTCTGTTTCCCATTTTAGAAAGTTAATACAAGGAGGGGAGGATTTCCGGCCCCCCGCTCCCGTCCCCTCTAGTCGCCTTCTACGACACGCGAGGAATACGTGGGAAGTATTCTTTCACCCCTATCCCCAGGGATAATATACATATATATATATATATATACACACACACACACACACATACACACACACACACGCACATACACACACACACACACACACACACATATATATACATATGAAAAATGTAAGAAACAATTTAGAAAACAAACTTTTAGCTTGAAATGAATGAATGAAAAAATGAACGTCACATAATGGTTCAACCTCTGGCTATGGAAAAGGAAATGTACAATTTATTCACACAAACGTTACTAACCTCTACTGTTCTTTATTCTAGCCTAATCTTATGTAAATTTGAGTAACATTTTAAAACTGCAGTGACAAGTAATCCAACATCAGACTTCTTGCACACACTGTGCTCAAAATTATTCCACTCAAAGCTTTCAGTGTAACTCCATTTTTCTTTCCTTTTGCATGACTACTCTCAATTTTAGCTTTCCCCTCTGCTATAAATATGTGTATTTCAGTGAAAGGGCCAATCTTCGTCTGTTTTCTGGCACTACCTCACTGATGCGGGAAAAAGCAATTATGTATAACAAATATAAATATAAAATATCCTTACTAAAGATGAAACAGCCCACCTTTCCATCTACCTCTTCCTCTCATTTAACTCAAACAGGAGAAGTTTCAAAAAACTATAACAAGGAATGGAAATTATGACCAATAAACACAAAAAGAAAATATATTATTGCATCTTCAAAGTCAATTAATTAAAAAACCAGGGATACATTAAGAACTTGAAACATCTTGCTTATATGTCTAAAAGAGAATAAAAAACACTAATAAAATGCACAGCTGCATAATGAACATTTATTCAACTATATAACCTCAAAACCCCTTTTATGGAGCTCCTGTAGCATCAAGGTTGTGAACAGTCAATCATATGAAAATGATGGAGTGAATAGTCCTTAAAAAGATTGTACTCCTTTTCATCTGATGTTGATACAACCTCACTAAAGATGAATTTTGCAGTGTAACCTTATGCATGTTGAGTCTGACAGAGCCTAGAGAATATGTAAATTAGAAACAAATTTTTTTTTATTTTCATACTATTCGCCATTTCCCGCATTAGCAAGGTAGTGTTAAGATCAGAGGACGGAGCCTTTGAGGAACTATCCTCACATGGTCCCCTTCTCTGTTTCTTCTTTTGGAAAATTAAATACGAGAAGGGAGAATTTCGAGCCCCCGGCTCCCTCCCCTTTTAGTTGCCTTCTACGACACGCAGGGAATATGTGGGAAGTATTCTTTCTCCCCTATCCCCAGGGATAAGAAATATAGTTAAGCACCCTTAACTACATGTTTTTGAATTGTTTCAATGGATCACTTACAAGGATTTAGATCATAAAGCATCTAACACTCTTACACATGCAAGTCTTTTTGAGGACACAGTATGTGTCTACATTTATGAAAATTCTCTAAAAGTCCATTTATGAGCCTATGGGAGCATTCTGTAATTTGAGATATGCATCAACCTTCTGCAAAGATTGAAGCTTGTATACATGCTAGTAAGCAGGTGTTCTCCCTCAGGGCTCCAACACACCCAGTGAAGCCAATTGTGAAGGTTATCAGACCAGTTACAATGAGAACAAAAGCAGGATCAAGGGCAATATTGGTGAGACGGCTGAGGTTGTTAAATGTATCTTTTTCTGTCCATGCCCACACCCCTATTGCCAAGATGCTAAGTCCCAGCAGGAGGGCAGTGGAACAATGAGGAACTGGTGCAGGTCCAGGAAGTGATGTCAAGAGCGGAGGGGAAGTCTCTCTTTGTCCTAGATCACTTCCCGTGCAATGACTTTCTACCTTCACTTGACTTGCATGTTAATACATTAGCTTTCTGGTTACAATGTTCTTATCTACTCTAAAACAATTCTGACCATCAATAAACACCCAGCCATATATATATACATATATATATATATATATATATATATATATATATATATATATATATATATATATATATATATATATATATATATTTTTTTTTTTTTCTTTTTTTTTTTGCCGCTGTCTCCCGCGTTTGCGAGGTAGCGCAAGGAAACAGACGAAAGAAATGGCCCAACCCACCCCCATACACATGTATATACATACGTCCACACACACAAATATACATACCTACACAGCTTTCCATGGTTTACCCCAGACGCTTCACATGCCCTGATTCAATACACTGATTGCACGTCAACCCCGGTATACCATATCGATCCAATTCACTCTATTCCTTGCCCTCCTTTCACCCTCATGCATGTTCAGGCCTCGATCACACAAAATATTTTTCACTCCATCTTTCCGCAGCCAATTTGGTCTCCCTCTTCTCCTCGTTCCCTCCACCTCCGACACATATATCCTCTTGGTCAATCTTTCCTCACTCATTCTCTCCATGTGCCCAAACCATTTCAAAACACCCTCTTCTGCTCTCTCAACCACGCTCTTTTTATTTCCACACATCTCTCTTACCCTTACGTTGCTTACTCGATCAAACCACCTCACACCACACATTGCCCTCAAACATCTCATTTCCAGCACATCCATCCTCCTGCTCACAACTCTATCCATAGCCCACTCCTCGCAACCATAAAACATTGTTGGAACCACTATTCCTTCAAACATACCCATTTTTGCTTTCCGAGATAATGTTCTCGACGTCCACACATTCTTCAAGGCTCCCAGGATTTTCGCCCCCTCCCCCACCCTATGATCCACTTCCGCTTCCATGGTTCCATCCGCTGCCAGATACACTCCCAGATATCTAAAACACTTTACTTCCTCCAGTTTTTCTCCATTCAAACTTACCTCCCAATTGACTTGACCCTCAACCCTACTGTACCTAATTACCTTGCTCTTATTCACATTTACTCTTAACTTTCTTCTTTCACACACTTTACCAAACTCAGTCACCAGCTTCTGCAGTTTCTCACATGAATCAGCCATCAGCGCTGTATCATCAGCGAACAACAACTGACTCAATTCCCAAGCTCTCTTATCCCCAACAGACTTCATACTTGCCCCTCTTTCCAAAACTCTTGCAGTCACCTCCCTAACAACCCCATCCATAAACAAATTAAACAACCATGGCGTCATCACACACCCCTGCATTCCTACATTCACTGAGAACCAATCACTTTCCTCTCTTCCTACACGTACACATGCCTTACATCCTCGATAAAAACTTTTCACTGCTTCTAACAACTTGCCTCCCACACCATATATTCTTAATACCTTCCACAGAGCATCTCTATCAACTCTATCATATGCCTTCTCCAGATCCGAAATGTTACATACAAATCCATTTGCTTTTCTAAGTATTTCTCACATACATTCTTCAAAGCAAACACCTGATCCACACATCCTCTACCACTTCTGAAACCACACTGCTCTTCCCCAATCTGATGCTCTGTACATGCCTTCACCCTCTCAATCAATACCCTCCCATATAATTTACCAGGAATACTCAACAAACTTGTACCTCTGTAATTTGAGCACTCACTCTTATCCCCTTTGCCTTTGTACAAAGGCACTATGCTCGCATTCCGCCAATCCTCAGGCACCTCACCATGAGTCATACATACATTAAATAACCTTACCAACCAGTCAATAATACAATCACCCCCTTTTTTAATAAATTCCACTGCAATACCATCCAAACCTGCTGCCTTGCCGGCTTTCATCTTCCGCAAAGCTTTTACTACCTCTTCTCTGTTTACCAAATCATTTTCCCTAACCCTCTGACTTTGCACACCACCTCGACCAAAACACCCTATATCTGCCACTCTATCATCAAACACATGCAACAAACCTTCAAAATACTCACTCCATCTCCTTCTTACATCACCACTTCTTGTTATCACCTCCCCATTTGCGCCCATCACTGAAGTTCCCATTTGCTCCCTTGTCTTATATATATATATATATATATATATATATATATATATATATATATATATATATATATATATATATATATATATATATATATATATATATATATATATATATATATATATATATATAAATATATATATATATATATATATATATATATATATATATATATATATATATATATATATATATATATATATATATATATATATTTATATATATATACAATGTTTGCTGAGACGGCAAAGGCAAATGAGGCTTTAATCAGGGCCATCTCATCACTGCTATTTAAAGTTACTGACCATATCATAATGAAGTCCCAATGTAAATGCCCCTAACTCTGAACATGTGTTTCATACACTGCCTGCATTAACACAGAAATTTCTAAAGCACTTATGAAAATGATTCCAACAGGTTTTAATGGGGGAAACGGGCATATTCCACACGACACATTACATCTCTTTTTTCCAAAACACGCGTTTAGACTCCCTAAGGAGCGTGCCATCCAGTACATTCAAGCCAAGATCGTCCTACGTGTGCATATCACAACACTTGTAGATTATGATGCCCACTTACCTTCTCTAAACAGATCAGGAGTTAAAACGACCATACGAATCTTAGATCACCTTTCTTTTGTTTCGAATCACGATTCTTATCTTTCTTAAAGTTTCGAATCACATCGAATCACGAATCGAATCTCTAGATATAGATCAAATAGCATAAAGATGGAAGTGAATTTTGGATCAAATAGAAAGTATGTTTTTGATATTCATGTGCAGTGCTTCAACACACAATTAGCAATAAGTGTAAAGGAGAATCTAAAAAGGAACAAAATGCACAAAATTTCCTGTTAAAGACTCAAACAATGTATTTTGATTACAAGGAAAATTAATGGAAGGAATATGTGAAATGAGAGTGTTCTAGCACAGGATGAATTGTAAGATACTAGTAAAGAAAAAGATTGCTTTATTAATGTATATGCGCTTCATACTTTGATAAGAAATTACTATGCAAGTTAACGTTCCTTAGCACAGATTACAAAGTAAATATGAAACTGGAAGACAAAGTAGATGTTTCTAAGTATATACATCAAACGCTGGAAAAAAGAATGATACAAATGTGTGACCAAAGTGTTCATAAAATTTTGGTTAGAGAGATGCGTGGATATAAAAAGAGTGTGGTTGAAAAAGCAAAAGAGAATGCATTGAAATGGTTTGGTCACATGGAGAGAATGAGTGAGGAAAGATTGACAAAGAGGATATATGTGTCACAGGTGGATGGAACGAGAAGTGGAGAACAGATTGTAAGTGGAAGGATGGAGTGAAAAAGATTTAGAGCGATCGAGGCCTGAACATAAAAGAGAGTGAAAGGTGTGCAAGATATAGAGTGAATTCGAACGATGTGGCATACCGGGGTCGACGTGCTGTCAATGGATTGAACCAGGGCATGTGAAGCGTCTGGGTTAAACCATGGAAAGTTACGTGGGCCCTGGATGTGGAAAGGGAGATGTGGTTTCGGTGCATTGGATATGACAGCTACAATTTGAGTGTGAACGAATGTGGCCTTTGTTGTCTTTTCCTAGCGTTTCCTCGCGCGGACGCAGAAGAAGGGAGGGGGGGGGGGGAGGCGTTGCCATTTCATGTATGTTGGGGTGGCGGCGAGAGTGGATGAAGGTATGTATGAATATGTACATGTGTATATATGTATGTGTCTGTGTATGTATATGTATGTATACATTGAAATGTATAGGTATCTATATGTGCATGTTTGGGCGTTTATGTATATACATGTGTATGTGGGTGAGTTGGGCCATTCTTTCTTATGTTTCCTTGTGCTACCTCGTTGACGCGGGGGACAGTGACGCGTTATGATAAATAATGAATGAATATATATATATATATATATATATATATATATATATATATATATATATATATATATATTTTTTTTTTTTTTTTTATACTTTGTCGCTGTCTCCCGCGTTTGCGAGGTAGCGCAAGGAAACAGACGAAAGAAATGGCCCAACCCCCCCCCATACACATGTATATACATACGTCCACACACGCAAATATACATACCTACACAGCTTTCCTTGGTTTTCCCCAGACGCTTCACATGCCTTGATTCAATCCACTGACAGCACGTCAACCCCGGTATACCACATCTCTCCAATTCACTCTATTCCTTGCCCTCCTTTCACCCTCCTGCATGTTCAGGCCCCGATCACACAAAATCTTTTTCACTCCATCTTTCCACCTCCAATTTGGTCTCCCTCTTCTCCTCGTTCCTTCCACCTCCGACACATATATCCTCTTGGTCAATCTTTCCTCACTCATTCTCTCCATGTGCCCAAACCACTTCAAAACACCCTCTTCTGCTCTCTCAACCACGCTCTTTTTATTTCCACACATCTCTCTTACCCTTACGTTACTCACTCGATCAAACCACCTCACACCACACATTGTCCTCAAACATCTCATTTCCAGCACATCCATCCTCCTGCGCACAACTCTATCCATAGCCCACGCCTCGCAACCATACAACATTGTTGGAACCACTATTCCTTCAAACATACCCATTTTTGCTTTCCGAGATAATGTTCTCGACTTCCACACATTCTTCAAGGCCCCCAGAATTTTCGCCCCCTCCCCCACCCTATGATCCACTTCCGCTTCCATGGTTCCATCCGCTGCCAGATCCACTCCCAGATATCTAAAACACTTCACTTCCTCCAGTTTTTCTCCATTCAAACTCACCTCCCAATTGACTTGACCCTCAACCCTACTGTACCTAATAACCTTGCTCTCATTCACATTTACTCTTAACTTTCTTCTTCCACACACTTTACCAAACTCAGTCACCAGCTTCTGCAGTTTCTCACATGAATCAGCCACCAGCGCTGTATCATCAGCGAACAACAACTGACTCACTTCCCAAGCTCTCTCATCCCCAACAGACTTCATACTTGCCCCTCTTTCCAAAACTCTTGCATTTACCTCCCTAACAACCCCATCCATAAACAAATTAAACAACCATGGAGACATCACACACCCCTGCCGCAAACCTACATTCACTGAGAACCAATCCCTTTCCTCTCTTCCTACACGTACACATGCCTTACATCCTCGATAAAAACTTTTCACTGCTTCTAACAACTTTCCTCCCACACCATATATTCTTAATACCTTCCACAGAGCATCTCTATCAACTCTATCATATGCCTTCTCCAGATCCATAAATGCTACATACAAATCCATTTGCTTTTCTAAGTATTTCTCACATACATTCTTCAAAGCAAACACCTGATCCACACATCCTCTACCACTTCTGAAACCACACTGCTCTTCCCCAATCTGATGCTCTGTACATGCCTTCACCCTCTCAATCAATACCCTCCCATATAATTTACCAGGAATACTCAACAAACTTATACCTCTGTAATTTGAGCACTCACTCTTATCCCCTTTGCCTTTGTACAATGGCACTATGCACGCATTCCGCCAATCCACTTTACCAACGGGGAAAATGAAACACGAAAAGTTCCCAAGTGCACGAAGCTAGGACGCCATTTGGTAAACATGTTTACCAAATGGCGTCCTAGCTTCGTCTCTTCGATGTATATCAACTGACTGTTATATTTCTCTCTTGTGTCTCCCCTGTTGATGTGACTATTACACGAAAGTGCACTTGGGAACTTCTATTGTCTCATTTTCCCCTTGGACTCATAGAAATATCTTGATCAAACGCAAAATTGTGATCCTTTCCAATATATATATATATATATATATATATATATATATATCTTTCATACTATTCGCCATTTCCAGCATTAGCGAGGTAGCGTTAAGATCAGAGGACTGGGCCTTTGAGGGAATATCCTTACTTGGCCCCCTTTTCTGTTCCTTCTTTTGTAAAAAAAGAAAAAAAACGAGAGGGGAGGTTTTCCAGCCCCCGCTCCCTTATATGGTTTCCCTTCATAACGCAAATATATATATATTTATCATATTATTACTTTACTTATTCGCTGTCTCCTGCGTTAGCGAGGTAGCGCAAGGAAACAGACGAAAGAATGGCCCAACCCGCCCATATACACATGTATATACATACATGTCCACACACGCACAATATACCTACCTATACATCACAATATATACATATATATACACACACAGACATATACATATATACACATGTACATAATTCATACTGTCTGCCTTTATTTGTTCCCATCGCCACTTCGCCACACATGGAATAACAACCCCATCCACGCTCATGTGTGCGAGGTAGCGCTAGGAAAAACACCAAAGGCCCCATTCGTTCACACTCAGTCTCTAGCTGTCATGTAATAATGCACCGAAACCACAGCTCCCTTTCCACATCCAGGCCCCACACGCTTTGCATGGTTTACCCCTGACGCTTCACATGCCCTGGTTCAATCCATTGACAGCACGTCGACCCCGGTATACCACATCGTTCCAATTCACTCAATTCCTTGCACGCCTTTCACCCTCCTGCATGCTCAGGCCCCGATCACTCAAAATCTTTTTCACTCCATCACTCCAACTAAAATTAGGTCTCCCACTTCTCCTCGTTCCCTCCACCTCCGACACATATATCCTCTTGGTCAATCTTTCCCCACTCATTCTCTCCATGTGACCAAACCATTTCAAAACACCCTCTTCTGCTCTCTCAACCACACTCTTTTTATTTCCACACATCTCTCACCCTTACATTACTTACTCGATCAAACCACCTCACACCATATATTGTCCTCAAACATCTCATTTCCAGCACATCCACCCTCCTGCGCACAACTCTATCCATAGCCCACGCCTTGCAACCGTACAACATTGTTGGAACCACTATTCCTTCAAACATACCCATTTTTGCTTTCCGAGATAATGTTCTCGACTTCCAAACATTCTTCAAGGCTCCCAGAATTTTCGCCCCCTCCCCCACCCTATGATTCACTTCCGCTTCTATGGTTCCATCCGCTGCCAGATCCTCTCCCATATATCTAAAACACTTCACTTTCTCCAGCTTTTCTCCATTCAAACTTACCTCCCAGTGGACTTGACCCTCAACCCTACTGTACCTAATAACCTTGCTCTTATTCACATTTACTCTTAACTTTCTTCTTTCACACACTTTACCAAACTCAGTCACCAGCTTCTGCAATTTCTTACATGAATCAGCCACCAGCGCTGAATCATCAGCGAACAACAACTGACTCACTTCCCAAGCTCTCTCATCCACAACAGACTGCATACTTGCCCCTCTTTCCAAAACTCTTGCATTCACCTCCCTAACAACCCCATCCATAAACAAATTAAACAACCATGGAGACATCACACACCCCTGCTGCAAACCTACATTCACTGAGAACCAATCACTTTCCTCTCTTCCTGCACGTACATATTATTTACATCCTCGATAAAAACTTTTCACTGCTTCTAACAACTTATCTCCCACACCATAGATTCCTAATACCTTCCACAGAGCATCTCTATCAACTCTATCATATGCCTTCTCCAGATCCATAAATGCTACATACAAATCCATTTGTTTTTGTAAGTATTTCTCGCATACATTCTTCAAAGCAAACACCTGATCCACACATCCTCTACCACTTCTGAAACCACACTGCTCTTCCCCAATCTGATGCTCTGTACATGCTTTCACCCTCTCAATCAATACCCTCCCATATAATTTACCAGGAATACTCAACAAACGTATACCTCTGTAATTTGAGCACTCACTCTTATCCCCTTTGCCTTTGTACAATGGCACTATGCAAGCATTCCGCCAATCCTCAGGCACCTCGCCATGAATCATACGTACGTTCAATAACCTTACCAACCAGTCAACAATACAGTCACCCCCTTTTTTAATAAATTCCACTGCAATGCCATCCAAACCTGCTGCTTTTCCGGCTTTCATCTTCCGTAAAGCTTTTACTACCTCTTCTCTCTTTACCAAATCATTTTCCCTAACCCTCTCACTTTGCACACCACCTCGACCAAGCCACCCCATATCTGCCACTCTATCATCAAACACATTCAACAAACCTTCAAAATTCTCACTACATCTCCTTCTCACATCACCACTACTTGCTATCACCTCCCCATTAGCCCCCATCACTAAAGCTCCCATTTTCTTCCTTGTCTTACGCACTTTATTTACCTCCTTCCAAAACATCTTTTTACTCTTGGGAGTAGAGTCAGGCATTAGTGAGACGAAAAGAGCAAGGGAAGGAGTAGCGCTACTCCTGAATCAGGAGTTGTGGGAGTATGTGATAGAGTGCAAGAAAGTAAATTCTAGATTGATATGGGTAAAACAGAAAGTTGATGAGAGAGATGGGTGATTATTGGTGCATATTCACCTGGGTATGAGAAGAAAGATCATGAGAGGCAAGTGTTTTGGGAGCAGCTGAATGAGTGTGTTAGTGGTTTTGATGCATAAGACCGGGTTATAGTGATGGGTGATTTGAATGCAAAGGTGAGTAATGTGGCAGTTGAGGGAATAATTGGTATACATGGAGTGTTCAGTGTTGTAAATGGAAATGGTGAAGAGCTTGTAGATTTATGTGGTGAAAAAGGACTGGTGATTGGGAATACCTGGTTTAAAAAGCGAGATATACATAAGTATACGTATATAAGTAGGAGAGATGGCCAGAGAGCGTTATTGGATTACGTGTTAATTGATAGGCGCACGAAAGAGAGACTTTTGGATGTTAATGTGCTGAGAGGCGCAACTGGAGGGATGTCTGATCATTATCTTGTGGAGGCGAAGGTGAAGATTTGTGGGGGTTTTCAGAAAAGAAGAGAGAATGTTGGGGTGAAGAGATTGGTGAGAGTAAGTGAGCTTGGGAAGGAGACTTGTGTGAGGAAGTACCAGGAGAGACTGAGTACAGAATGGAAAAAGGTGAGAACAAAGAAGGTAAGGGGAGTGGAGGAGGAATGGGATGTATTTAGGGACCAGTGAAGGCTTCCGCAGAAGATGCTTGGGGCATGAGAAGCGTGGGAGGTGGGTTGATTAGAAAAGGTAGTGAGTGGTGGAATGAAGAAGTAAGATTATTAGTGAAAGAGAAGAGAGCGGCATTTGAACGATCTTTGCAGGGAAAAATGCAATTGAGTGGGAGAGGTATAAAAGAAAGAGGCAGGAGGTCAAGAGAAAGGTGCAAGAGGTGAAAAAGAGGGCAGTTGAGAGTTGGGGTGAGAGAGTATCATTAAATTTCTGGGACATATATATATATATATATATATATATATATATATATATATATATATATATATATATATATATATATATATATATATATATATATATATATATATATATATATATGTATATATATATATATATATATATATATATATATATATATATATATATATATATATATATATATATATATATATGTATATATATATATATATATATATATATATATATATATATATACATATATATATATATATATATATATATATATATATATATATATATATATATATATATATATATATATATATATATATATATATATATATATACATATATATATATATATATATATATATATATATATATATATATATATATATATATATATATATATATATATATATATATATATATATATATATATATATATATATATATATATATATATATATATATATATTCTCGATTAATATGGGTAAAACTGAAAGTTGATGGAGAGAGATGGGTGATTATTGGTGCATATGCACCTGGGCATGAGAAGAAAGATCATGAGAGGCAAGTGTTTTGGGAGCAGCTGAATGAGTTTGGATGCACGAGACCGGGTTATAGTGATGGGTGATTTGAATGCAATGGTGAGTAATGTGGCAGTTGAGGGAATAATTGGTATACATGGGGTGTTCAGTGTTGTAAATGGAAATGGTGAAGAGCTTGTAGATTCATTTGCCGAAAAAGGACTGGTGATTGGGAATACCTGGTTTAAAAAGCGAGATATACATAAGTATGCGTATGTAAGTAGGAGAGATGGCCAGAGAGCGTTATTGGATTACGTGTTAATATACAGGCGCGCGAAAGAGAGACTTTTGGATGTTAATGTGCTGAGCGGTGCAGCTGGAGGGATGTCTGATCATTATCTTGTGGAGGCTAAGGTGAAGATTTATATGGGTTTTCAGAAAATAAGAGTGAATGTTGGGGTGAAGAGGGTGGTGAGAGTAAGTGAGCTTGGGAAGGAGACTTGTGTGAGGAAGTACCAGGAGAGACTGAGTACAGAATGGAAAAAGGTGAGAAGAATGGAAGTAAGGGGAGTGGGGGAGGAATGGGATGTATTTAGGGAATCAGTGATGGATTGCGCAAAAGATGCTTGTGGCATGAGAAGAGTGGGAGGTGGGTTGATTAGAAAGGGTAGTGAGTGGTGGGATGAAGAAGTAAGATTATTAGTGAAAGAGAAGACAGAGGCATTTGGACGATTTTTGCAGGGAAAAAATGCAATTGAGTGGGAGATGTATAAAAGAAAGAGACAGGAGGTCAAGAGAAAGGTGGAAGAGGTGAAAAAGAGGGCAAATGAGAGTTGGGGTGAGAGAGTATCATTAAATTTTAGGGAGAATAAAAAGATGTTGTGGAAGGAGGTAAATAAAGTGCGTAAGACAAGGGAGCAAATGGGAACTTCAGTGAAGGGCGCAAATGGGGAGGTGATAACAAGTAGTGGTGATGTGAGAAGGAGATGGAGTGAGTATTTTGAAGGTTTGTTGAATGTGTTTGATGATAGAGTGGCAGATATAGGGTGTTTTGTTCGAGGTGGTGTGCAAAGTGAGAGGGTTAGGGAAAATGATTTGGTAAACAGAGAAGAGGTAGTAAAAGATTTGCGGAAGATGAAAGCCGGCAAGGCAGTAGGTTTGGATGGTATTGCAGTGGAATTTATTAAAAAAGGGGGTGACTGTATTATTGACTGGTTGGTAAGGTTATTTAATGTATGTATGACTCATGGTGAGGTGCCTGAGGATTGGCGGAATGCGTGCATAGTGCCATTGTACAAAGGCAAAGGGGATAAGAGTGAGTGCTCAAATTACAGAGGTATAAGTTTGTTGAGTATTCCTGGTAAATCATATGGGAGGGTATTGATTGAGAGGGTGAAGGCATGTACAGAGCATCAGATAGGGGAAGAGCAGTGTGGTTTCAGAAGTGGTAGAGGATGTGTGTATCAGGTGTTTGCTTTGAAGAACGTATGTGAGAAATACTTAGAAAAGCAAATGGATTTGTATGTAGCATTTATGGATCTGGAGAAGGCATATGATACAGTTGATAGAGATGCTCTGTGGAAGGTATTAAGAATATATGGTGTGGGAGATAAGTTGTTAGAAGCAGTGAAAAGTTTTTATCGAGGATGTGAGGCATGTGTACGTGTAGGAAGAGACGAAAGTGATTGGTTCTCAATGAATGTAGGTCATGCGGCAGGGGTGTGTGATGTCTCCATGGTTGTTTAATTTGTTTATGAATGGGGTTGTTAGGGAGGTGACTGCAAGAGTTTTGGAAAGAGGGGCAAGTATGAAGTCTGTTGGGGATGAGAGAGCTTGGGAAGTGAGTCAGTTGTTGTTCGCTGATGATACAGCGCTGGTGTCTGATTCATGTGAGAAACTGCAGAAGCTGGTGATTGAGTTTGGTAAAGTTTGTGAAAGAAGAAAGTTAAGAGTAAATGTGAATAAGAGCAAGGTTATTAGGTACAGTAGGGTTGAGGGTCAAGTCAATTGGCAGGTAAGTTTGAATGGAGAAAAACTGGAGGAAGTAAAGTGTTTTAGATATCTGGGAGTGGATCTAGCAGCGGATGGAACCATGGAAGCGGAAGTGGATCATAGGGTTCGGGAGGGGGCGAAAATCCTAGGAGCCTTGAAGAATGTGTGGAAGTCGAGAACATTATCTCGGAAACCAAAAATGGGTATGTTTGAAGGAATAGTGGTTCCAACAATGTTGTATGGTTGCGAGACGTGGGCTATGGATAGAGTTGTGCGCAGGAGGATGGATGTGCTGGAAATGAGATGTTTGAGGACAATGTGTGATGTG
Organism: Panulirus ornatus; assembly: GCF_036320965.1. Lineage (NCBI taxonomy): Eukaryota > Metazoa > Arthropoda > Malacostraca > Decapoda > Palinuridae > Panulirus > Panulirus ornatus. The sequence goes on along the minus strand of NC_092288.1, from coordinate 21,532,708 downwards.
AGGTGGTTTGATCGAGTAAGTAACGTAAGGGTAAGAGAGATGTTTGGAAATAAAAAGAGCGTGTTTGAGAGAGCAGAAGAGGGTGTTTTGAAATGGTTTGGGCACATGGAGAGAATGAGTGAGGAAAGATTGACCAAGAGGATATATGTGTCGGAGGTGGAGGGAACGAGGAGAAGAGGGAGACCAAATTGGAGGTGGAAAGATGGAGTGAAAAAGATTTTGTGTGATCGGGGCCTGAACATGCAGGAGTGTGAAAGGAGGGCAAGGAATAGAGTGAATTGGATCGATGTGGTATACCGGGGTTGACGTGCTGTCAGTGGATTGAATCAGGGCATGTGAAGCGTCTGGGGTAAACCATGGAAAGCTGTGTAGGTATGTATATTTGCGTGTGTGGACGTATGTATATACATGTGTATGGGGGTGGGTTGGGCCATTTTTTTCGTCTGTTTCCTTGCGCTACCTCGCAAACGTGGGAGACAGCGACAAAGGAAAAAAAAAAAAAAATATATATATATATATATATATATATATATATATATATATATATATATATATATATATATATATATATATATATATATTGATCTTAAAGCTAAAGTCAAGTAAAAAACAGTTCAGTAATATAAATAAGTAAACGTTGAATCGGAACCCGGGTTAGAGAATTGTATCTTTTTCTCATTCCCTGTTCGAAATCAAATCTCATTTCGAAGCTTACCAGGGACCTTGTTCAGTCATATATTATTGTGACTCACTCCCCTGGAGCCAATCCTGACACATAACGTTATCAATTTGGTTTTGTAAGCGACAAAGAAGCTCATGATGTTGCTTCAGAAGTTCTTATGGTCATACCTTGAGTACGACGTTTGTAATTATATAACATTGATAAGTATCTTACTGTCAGTATCGCCAAGAAGTCTTCTTTACCGCGTTGGTAACGTTGTCTACCCTGGCAATTGGAAAGCAAGATGGTTTACGGCAGGAAGGGTTACTGACGCAGACTTCCTCCTCCAGTTGTCTTCAATCACGAGACCGAGTCTTGGAGCAGCCCGCCCTTGTGTTTGTTGACCCTTGGTGTCATCCAAAGCCTTTGTTGATATGTGTTACACCTACATATATCTCTGAGAAGCTTTCGCCCTTGCCATACGACTTCGAAAGGCAGGTTTTTTCCTAATTACATTACTGCACTTAACGCGCTACTCCCTCATGTAGACAGCTTATGCTTAAGGTACGTCTATTGTGCCATAGAGCATCTATAGCATCAATAGCAGCAGTCTATATCTCCTTAAGGATCCGTCTAGTTTGACACGGCCGACGTGGTAAAGGCCTCGTTACAACGTTGGAGAAACTGGGAGCCATTCCTGACCTACCAACGTGTCAATGAAAACGGGTAACATAAAACTGTGTAAATAAGACTTCGTGTACGACGTAGACTGTAGTGTTCGAGACCCCCAACCTTATGGCCGTTCACAACGATCGTTAAGGGTCATATGCAGGTGATTACCGCCCTTTCTGATGGCCTATCACATTCCCTCAGCTCAAGTGACTCCGAAGAACTAATATCTAATTTCTCTTATCCTTCCAATTTGTCTCAAGTCTCTGGACTACGACACGTAAACAGGTAAGAGAAAAACTAGAATAACACAAAATAATGAGTGAAAAAGTATAAGCCACACAAACACACACACACAAACACACACACACACACACACACACACACACACACACACACACACACACATAACAACAATAAGGTATTACATGTTGACCGTAACAGCCAAGATGCAAGATTACACACACAGGAACACCCGGCCGTCCTATAGCATAGATGGGGAACGATGCAGAGAGTGAGACACATATCCTACGAGAGCATTATAGAGAGAGAATTCTGAAAGTAATTTGATTGAGGTGTTCAAAATGACCCAAAAGGCTTTAACAGTCTTAGTCTAAGTAGCTAATTATGGCTAGAAGAAGCTGATATTGCCCACAGATATTAAACACAAACGAGCGAGTAAACGTTTTACCACGAATGAGGGTACGTTATCTTCTCCAGCTGGGGCTAGTAACATGTTAACCAATAAGAGTTACTAAAAGTAATACTGAAAACACGTTTTGGAAAAAGACCAGACACATATCTAGCTCTATATCCAGGAAAAACTTGATTTCTTTGCCTTAGTAGATATATAAAGTTTCCATGTACAGGTCAACCCAAAAGTCGCGCCCATCGGGGATTATAATCAATAAATGAAAAGAAACAAAGTGGTCGATTTGGCTGCCATTAAGGTCGTAGCATTTTTGTTATTCGACGGTGACCTGATGTTTGAACACAGCTTCAGACAATGATACGGATGTTCGAACACTCTGCTCCATTTCTTCGATGTTCCTTGGTCGTGACGTGTACGGTAGAATACGATGACGACAATTCTTTTAAAGAAAAAAAAGCGATTTTTATCGTTGTATAGAAATTATATTCGTAATTGTTCAGAGTTCTGTGGGGCGCATCATTCTAAAACATAACTAGAGAGAGAGCAACTTTCTAAAACATCCCTAGGGGGCGCAACTTTCGGTCATACTGAATGCCACATTTGTGTGTGTTTTTATATCACTGTTACTATAAACTACAACATGGGAAGACCCGGTAGTCTCTTCCTTCACATGTTACTTTGTTCTTCTTCTTCCTTTTCTTCTTCTTCTTCTTCTTCTTCTTCTTCTTCTTCTTCTTCTTCTTCTTCTTCTTCTTCTTCTTCTTCTTCTTCTTCCTCTTCTTCTTCTTCTTCTTCTTCTTCTTCTTCTACTTCTTCTTCTCATTTTCTTTTCTTCTTCTTCTTCTTCTTCTTCTTCTTCTTCTTCTTCTTCTTCTTCTTCTTCTTCTCCTCTTTTTCTTTTCTGTTCTTCTTCTTCTTCTTCTTCTTATTATTATTATTATTATTATTATTATTATTATTATTATTATTATCATTATTATTATTATAATTATTATTATCATTATTATTATTACTATTATTATTATTATCATTATCATTATTATTATCATTATTATTATTATTATTATTATTATTATTATTGTTATTATTATTATTATCATCATTATTATCATCATTATTATTATCATTATCATTATTATCAATATTATCATTATTATTATCATTATCATTATTATAATTATTATATTATCATTATCATTATTATCATCATTATCATCATTATTATTTTATTATTATTATTATTGTCATTATTATTATCATTATCATTATCATCATTATTATTATTATCATTACTATATTTTGTCACTGTCTCCCACGTTAGCAAGGTACCGCGAGGAAACAGACGAAAAATGGCCCAACCCACCCACATACACAAGTATATACATACACGTCCACACACGCACATATACAGAGAAGGGGGCCAGGTGAGGATATTTCCTCAAAGGCCCAGTCCTCTGTTCTTAACGCTACCTCGCTAATGCGGGAAATGGCGAATAGTACGAAAGAAAGAAAAATATATATATATATTTTTTTTTTGCTTCGTCGCTGTCTCCCGCGTTTGCGAGGTAGCGCAAGGAAACAGACGAAAGAAATGGACCAACCCACCCCCATACCCATGTATATATATACATGTCCACACACGCAAATATACACACCCATACATCTCAATGTACACATATATATACACACAGAGACATATACATATATACACATGCACACAATTCACACTGTCTGCCTTTATTCATTCCCATCGCCACCTCGCCACACATGGAATAACATCCCCCTTCCCCCCTCATGTGTGCGAGGTAGCGCTAGGAAAAGACAACAAAGGCCACATTCGTTCACACTCAGTCTCTAGCTGTCCTGCAATAATGCCCTAAACCATAGCTCCCTTTCCACATCTAGGCCCCACAGAACTTTCCATGGTTTACCCCAGACGCTTCACATGCCCTGATTCAATCCATTGACAGCACGTCGACCCCGGTATACCACATTGATCCAATTCACTCTATTCCTTGCCCGCCTTTCACCCTCCTGTATGTTCAGGCCCCGATCACTCAAAATCTTTTTCACTTCATCTTTCCACCTCCAATTTGGTCTCCCACTTCTCCTCGTTCCCTCCACCTCCGACACATATATCCTCTTGGTCAATCTTTCCTCACTCATTCCCTCCACGTGCCCAAACCATTTCAAAACACCCTCTTCTGCTCTCTCAACCACGCTCTTCTTATTTCCACACATCTCTCCTACCTTTACATTACTTACTCGATCAAACCACCTCACACTACACATTGTCCTCAAACAACTCATTTCCAGCACATCCACCCTCCTGCGCACTACTCTATCCATAGCCCACGCCTCGAAACCATACAACATTGTTGGAACCACTATTCCTTCAAACACACCCATTTTTGCTTTCCGAGATAATGTTCTCGACTTCCACACATTCTTCAAGGCTCCCAGGATTTTCGCCCCCTCTCTCACCCTATGATTCCTCCAGTTTTTCTCCATTCAAACTTACCTGCCAATTGACTTGACCCTCAACCCCACTGTACCTAATAACCTTGCTCTTGTTCACATTTACTCTTAACTTTCTTCTTTCACACACTTCACCAAACTCAGTCACCAGCTTCTGCAGTTTCTCACATGAATCAGCCACCAGCGTTGTATCATCAGCGAACAACAACTGACTCACTTCCCAAGCTATCTCATCCCCAACAGATTGCATACTTGCCTCTCTTTCCAAAACTCTTGCATTCACCTCCCTAACAACCCCATCCATAAACAAATTAAACAACCATGGAGACATCACACACCCCTGCCGCAAACCTGCATTCACTGAGATCCAATCACTTTCCTCTCTTCCTACACGTACACATCCTCGATAAAAACTTTTCACTGCTTCTAACAACTTGCCTCCCACACCATATATTCTTAGTACGTTCCACAGGGCATTTTTATCAACTCTATCGTATGGCTTCTCCAGATCCATAAATGCTACATACAAATTCATTTGCTTTTTTAAGTATTTCTCGCATACATTCTTCAAAGCTCACTTTATATATATGTATATATATATATATATATATATATATATATATATATATATATATATATATATATATATATATATATATATATATATATATTATCCCTGGGGATAGGGGATTAAGAATACATCCCACGTATTCCCTGCGTGTCGTAGAAGGCGACTAAAAGGGGAGGGAGCGGGGGGCTGGAAATCCTCCCCTCTCTCTTTTTTTTTTTTTTTTTATTTTCCAAAAGAAGGAACAAAGGGGGCCAGGTGAGGATATTCCAAAAAAGGCCCAGTCCTCTGTTCTTAACGCTACCTCGCTATCGCGGGAAATGGCGAATAGTATGAAAAAAAAAAAAAAAATATATATATATATATATATATATATATATATATATATATATATATATATATATTTTTTTTTTTTCTCTTTTTTTTTTTTTTTTTGCTTTGTCGCTGTCTCCCGCGTTTGCGAGGTAACGCAAGGAAAAAGACGAAGGAAATGGCCCAACCCACCCCCTTACACATGCCTTGATTCAATCCACTGACAGCACGTCAACCCCGGTATACCACATCGCTCCAATTCACTCTATTCTTTGCCCTCCTTTCACCCTCCTGCATGTTCAGGCCCCGATCACACAAAATCTTTTTCACTCCATCTTTCCACCTCCAATTTGGTCTCCCTCTTCTCCTCGTTCCCTCCACCTCCGACACATATATCCTCTTGGTCAATCTTTCCTCACTCATTCTCTCCATGTGACCAAACCATTTCAAAACACCCTCTTCTGCTCTCTCAACCACGCTCTTTTTATTTCCACACATCTCTCTTACCCTTACGTTACTTACTCGATCAAACCACCTCACACCACACATTGTCCTCAAACATCTCATTTCCAGCACATCCATCCTCCTGCGCACAACTCTATCCATAGTCCACGCCTCGCAACCATACAACATTGTTGGAACCACTATTCCTTCAAATATACCCATTTTTGCTTTCCGAGATAATGTTCTCGACTTCCACACATTCTTCAAGGCTCCCAGAATTTTCGCCCCCTCCCCCACCCTATGATCCACTTCAGCTTCCATGGTTCCATCCGCTGCCAGATCCACTCCCAGATATCTAAAACACTTCACTTCCTCCAGTTTTTCTCCATTCAAACTCACCTCCCAATTGAATTGACCCTCAACCCTACTGTACCTAATAACCTTGCTCTTATTCACATTTACTCTTAACTTTCTTCTTTCACACACTTTATGAAACTCAGTCACCAGCTTCTGCAGTTTCTCACATGAATCAGCCACCAGCGCTGTATCATCAGCGAACAACAACTGACTCACTTCCCAAGCTCTCTCATCCCCAACAGACTTCATACTTGCCCCTCTTTCCAAAACTCTTGCATTCACCTCCCTAACAACCCCATCCATAAACAAATTAAACAACCATGGAGACATCACACACCCCTGCCGCAAACCTACATTCACTGAGAACCAATCAATTCCCTCTCTTCCTACACGTACACATGCCTTACATCCTCGATAAAAACTTTTCACTGCTTCTAACAACTTGCCTCCCACACCATATATTCTTAATACCTTCCACAGAGCATCTCTATCAACAAGTATATATTATATTTCTATTTATTTTGCTTTGTCGCTGTCTCCCGCGTTTGCGAGGTAGCGCAAGGAAACAGACGAAAGAAATGGCCCAACCCACCCACATACACATGTATATACATACACGTCCACACACGCAAATATAGGTACCTATGCATCTCAAACATATATATACACACACAGACACATACATATATACACATGCACACAATTCACACTGTCTGCCTTTATTCATTCCCATCGCCACCTCGCCACACATGGAATACCATCCCCCTCCCCCCTCATGTGTGCGAGGTAGCGCTAGGAAAAGACAACAAAGGCCACATTCGTTCACACTCAGTCTCTAGCTGTCATGCAATAATGCCCGAAACCACAGCTCCCTTTCCACATCCAGGCCCCACACAACTTTCCATGGTTTACCCCAGACGCTTCACATGCCCTGATTCAATCCACTGACAGCACGTCAACCCCGGTATACCACATCGATCCAATTCACTCTATTCCTTGCCCACCTTTCACCCTCCTGCATGTTCAGGTCCCGATCACTCAAAATCTTTTTCACTCCATCTTTCCACCTCCAATTTGGTCTCCCACTTCTCCTCGTTCCCTTCACCTCCGACACATATATCCTCTTGGTCAATCTTTCCTCACCCATTCTCTCCATGTGCCCAAACCATTTCAAAACACCCTCTTCTGCTCTCTCAACCACGCTCTTCTTATTTCCACAAATCTCTCTTACCCTTACATTACTTACTCGATCAAACCACCTTACACCACACATTGTCCTCAAACATCTCATTTCCAGCACATCCACCCTCCTGCGCACAACTCTATCCATAGCCCACGCCTCGCAACCATACAACATTTTTGGAACCACTATTCCTTCAAACATACCCATTTTTGCTTTCCGAGATAATGTTCTCGACTTCCACACATTCTTCAAGGCTCCCAGGATTTTCGCCCCCTCCCTCACCCTATGATTCACTTCCACTTCCATGGTTCCATCCGCTGCCAGATCCACTCCCAGATATCTAAAACACTTTACTTCCTCCAGTTTTTCTCCATTCACACTTACCTCTCAATTGACTTGACCCTCAACCCTACTGTACCTAAGAACCTTGGTCTTATTCACATCTACTCTTAACTTTCTTCTTTCACATACTTTACCAAACTCAGTCACCAGCTTCTGCAGTTTCTCACATGAATCAGCCACCAGCGCTGTATCATCAGCGAACAACAACTGACTCACTTTCCAAGCTCTCTCATCCACAAAAGACTTCATACTTGCCCCTCGTTCCAAAATTCTTTCATTCACCTCCCTAACAACCCCATCCATAAACAAATTAAACAACCATGGAGACATCACACACCCCTGCCGCAAACCTACATTCACTGAGATCCAATCACTTTCCTCTCTTCCTACACGTACACATGCCTTACATCCTCGATATAAAGTTTTCACTGCTTCTAACAACTTGCCTCTCACACCATATATTCTTAATATGAAACACGTAAAGTTCCCAAGTGCACTTTCGTGTAATGATCACATCATCAGGGAGACACAAGAGAGAAATATAACAGTCAGTTGATATACACTGAAGAGACGAAGCTAGGACGCCATTTGGTAAACATGTTTTGTACAATCACGTGTTTACCAAATGGCGTCCTAGCTTTGTCTCTTGAATGTATATCAACTGACTGTTATATTTCTCTCTTGTATCTTCCCTGATAATGTGATTATTACACGAAAGTGCACTTGGGATCTCTTCGTGTCTCATTTTCCCCCGTGGATTTATATATACACATATATATATATATATATATATATATATATATATATATATATATATATATATATATATATATATATATATATATATATATATATGAAATAACAACCAACTACATATACACACATGAAATAGCAACCCACTTCCCCCACATGTGCGCGAGGTAGCGCTAAGAAAAGGCAGAAAAAGCCACATTCGTTTACATTCAGTCTCTAGCTGTCATGGATAATGCACCGAAACAACAGCTCCCTTTCCACATCCATGCCCCACAGAACTTTCCAGACGCTTCACATGCCCTGGTTCAATTCGTTCACAACACGTCGACCCCGGTATACCACATAGTTCCAATTTACTCTATTTCTTGCACGCCTTTCAGCCTCCTGCACGTTCAGGACCCGATCACTCAAAATCTTTTTCACTCTATGTTTCCATCTCCAGTTTGGTCTCCCACTTCTCCTCGTTCCCTCCACCTCTGACACATTTATCCTCTTTGTCAATCTTTCCCCACTTATTCTCTCCATGTGACCAAACCATTTCATAACATCCTCTTCTGCTCTCTCAACCACACTCTTTTTGTTACCACACATCTCTCTTACCTTTTCATTACTTACTTGATCAAACCAACTCACACAACATATTGTTCTCAAACATCTCATTTCTAGCACACGCACATCATGCACCCCCACCGTAAACCAACATTCACTGATAACCAATCACTTTCCTCTCTTCCTGCAAATGAGAGTTGGGGTGAGAGAGTATCATTAAATTCTAAGGAGAATAAAAAGATGTTTTGGAAGGAGGTAAATAAAGTGCGTAAGACAATAGAACAAATGGGAACATTAGTGAAGGGGGCAAATGGGGAGGTGATAACATTTGCCCTCTTTTTCACCTCTTGCACCTTTCTCTTGACCTCTTGCCTCTTTCTTTTATACACCTTCCAGTCATATTATCAATATTATCATTATTATCAGTATTATTATTACTATTGTTATTATTATTATTATTATCATTATTATTGTTATTATTATTTTTATTACTATTATTATCATTATAATTATTATTATTTTTATCATTTTCATTAATATTATTATTATTATTATTATTATTATTATTATTATTATTATTATTATCATTATTATTATTATTATTATTATTATTTTCTCTTTTTTTTTTTTTCCAAAAGAAGGAACAGAGAATTGGGCCAGGTGAGGGTATTCCCTCAAAGGCCCAGTCCTCTGTTCTTAACGCTACCTCGCTAATGCGGGAAATGGCGAACAGTTTGAAAGAAAGAAAAGATTATTATTATTATCTTTATCATTATTATTATTATCATTTATCATTATTATTACTATTATGATTATCATCATTTTTGTTGTTGTCTTTATCTTTTTCTTCTTTTTCTCCTTCTCCCTCTCCTATGTCTTCTCTTTCATCATCTTTTCTCATCATCATCATCATCATCATCATCATCATCATCATCTTTTTCTTCTTCTTCTTCTTCTTCTTCTTGTTCTTCTTCTTGTTCTTCTTCTTCATTTTCCTATCCTATGTCTTCTCGTTCATCATCTTTTCTCATCATCTTCTTCCGTTTTTCATCTTCATCAACATTATCTCCCATTCCTTCCGTTTCGCATCAGAGCAGAAACCATTTTGAGAAAGACTGGTTTCCACAGACAGCCACAACGTTATCCAATTCAAATTTTCAGGAATTTTCCAGTCCCCCCGACCTCAACCCTTAGGGGGGAAAAAAATGGATGGAAAAAATACTTTACCCAGCTCGGCCATCGTATATAAGCGAAGGAAATTGTCGAACACAGACCTGGAAAATCATATCTTTCTAGTTCATCCCATAACCTTGATATTCTTTCTGAAAATGCTATTTCCTGTGTGGCGGGGTGGCAACGAGAATGGATGAAGGCAGCAAGTATGAATATGTAGATGTCTGTGTACGTATACATATATATATGTATACGTTGAAAAGCATATGTATGTATATGTCCGTGTATGGGCGTGTATATATATGTGTATATATATGAAACAGGACAAGTTCACAAGTGCACTTTCGTGTAATAATCACATCATTAGGGGAGCCACAAGAGAGAAATATAACAGTCAGTTAATGTATATTTTTTTTTCATACTATTCGCCATTTCCCGCCTTAGCGAGGTAGCGTTAAGAACAGAGGACTGGGCCTATGAGGAAATATCCTTACCTGGCCCCCTTCTCTGTTCCTTCTTTTGGAAAATTAAAAAAAAAAGGAGAGGGGAGGATTTCCAGACCCCCGCTCCCTTCCCGTTTAGTCGCCTCCTACGACACGCAGGGAATACGTGGCAAGTATTCTTTCTCCCCTATCCCCAGGGATATATATATATATATATATATATATATATATATATATATATATATATATATATATATATATATATATATATATATATATTTTTTTTTTTTCTTTTTCTTTCTTTCAAACTATTTGCCATTTCCCGTGTTAGCGAGGTAGCGTTAAGAACAGAGGACTGGGCTTTTGAGGGAACATCCTCACCTGGCCCCCTACTCTGTTCCTTCTTTTGGAAAAAAAAAAAAAGAGGGGAGGATTTCCAGCCACCCGCTCCCTCCCCTTTTAGTCGCCTTCTACGACACGCAGGGAATACGTGGGAAGTATTCTTTCTCCCCTATCCCCAGGGATAAAATTGTTTTTTTTTTTTTTTTTTTGCTTTGTCGCTGTCTCCCGCGCCCGCGAGGCAGCGCAAGGAAACATATATATACATATATATATGTATATATATATATATATATATATATATATATATATATATATATATATATATATATATATATATAAAGTGTGTGAAAGAAGAAAGTTAAGAGTAAATGTGAATAAGAGCAAGGTTATTAGTTACAGTAGGGTTGAGGGTCAAGTCAATTGGGAGGTAAGTTTGAATAGAGAAAAACTGGAGGAAGTAAAGTGTTTTAGATATCTGGGAGTGGATCTGGCAGCGATTGGAACCATGGAAGTGGAAGTGAATCATAGGGTGGGGGAGGGGGGCGAAAATCCTGGGAGCCTTGAAGAACGTTTGGAAGTTGAGAACATTATCTCGGAAAGCAAAAATGGGCATGTTTGAAGGAATAGTGGTTCCAACAATGTTGTATGGTTGCGAGGCGTGGGCTATGGATAGAGTTGTGCGCAGGAGGGTGGATGTGCTGGAAATGAGATGTTTGAGGACAATGAGTGGTGTGAGGTGGTTTGATCGAGTAAGTAATGTATTGGTAAGAGAGATGTGTAGAAATAAAAAGTGCGTGGTTGAGAGAGCAGAAGAGGGTGTTTTGAAATGGTTTGGGCACATGGAGAGAATGAGTGAGGAAAGATTGACCAAGAGGATGTATGTGTCGGAGGTGGAGGGAACGAGGAGAAGTGGGAGACCAAATTGGAGGTGGAAAGATTGAGTGAAAAAGATTTTGAGTGATCGGGGCCTGAACATGCAGGAGGGTGAAAGGCGGGCAAGGAATAGAGTGAATTGGATCGATGTGGTATACCGGGGTTGAGGTGCTGTCAGTGGATTAAATCAGGGCATGTGAATCGGCTGGGGTAAACCATGGAAAGTTGTGTGGGGCCTGGATGTGGAAAGGTAGCTGTGGTTTCGGGCATTATTGCATGACAACTAGAGACTGCGTGTGAACGAATGTTGCCTTTGCTGTCTTTTCCTAGCGCTACCTCGCACACATGAGGGGGGAGGGGGATGGTATTCCATGTGTGGCGAGGTGGCGATGGGAATGAATGAAGGCAGACAGTGTGAATTGTGTGCATGGGTATACATGTATGTGTCTGTGTGTGTATATATATGTGTACATTAAGATGTATAGGTATGTATATTTGTGTGTGTGGACATGTATGTATATACATGTGTATGTGGGTCGGATGGGCCATTTCTTTCGTCTGTTTCCTTGCGCTACCTCGCAAACGCGGGAGACAGCGACAAAGCAAAATAAATATAAAATATACACATAAGGGTAAAGGGGAAGAGTGGTTTGGGAATGTCTTGGGAGTAAAGTCAGGGGTTAGTGAGAGGACAAGAGCAAGGGAAGGAGTACCAGTACTCCTGAAACAGGAGTTGTGGGAGTATGTGATAGAATGTAAGAGAGTAAATTCTCGATTAATATGGGTAAAACTGAAAGTTGATGGAGAGAGATAGGTGATTATTGGTGCATATGCACCTGGGCATGAGAAGAAAGATCATGAGAGGCAAGTGTTTTGGGAGCAGCTGAAAAAGTGTGTTAGTGGTTTTGATGCACGAAACCGGGTTATAGTGATGGGTGATTTGAATGCAAAGGTGAGTAATGTGGCAGTTGAGGGAATAATTGGTATACATGGGGTGTTCAGTGTTGTAAATGGAAATGGTGAAGAGCTTGTAGATTTATGTGCTGAAAAAGGACTGATGATTGGGAATACCTGGTTTAAAAAGCGAGATATACATAAGTATACTTATGTAAGTAGGAGAGATGGCCAGAGAGCGTTATTGGATTACGTGTTAATTGACAGGCGCGCGAAAGAGAGACTTTTGGATGTTAATGCGCTGAGAAGTGCAACTGGAGGGATGTCTGATCATTATCTTGTGGAGGCTAAGGTGAAGATTTATATGGGTTTTCAGAAAAGAAGAGTGAATGTTGGGGTGAAGAGGGTGGTGAGAGTAAGTGAGCTTGGGAAGGAGACTTGTGTGAGGAAGTACCAGGAGAGACTGAGTACAGAATGGAAAAAGGTGAGAACAATGGAAGTAAGGGGAGTGGGGGAGGAATGGGATGTATTTAGGGAATCAGTGATGGATTGCGCAAAAGATGCTTGTGGCATGAGAAGAGTGGGAGGTGGGTTGATCAGAAAGGGTAGTGAGTGGTGGGATGAAGAAATAGGAGTATTAGTGAAAGAGAAGAGAGAGGCATTTGGACGATTTTTGCAGGGAAAAAATGCAATTGAGTGGGAGATGTATAAAAGAAAGAGACAGGAGGTCAAGAGAAAGGTGCAAGAGGTGAAAGAAAGGGCAAATGAGAGTTGGGGTGAGAGAGTATCATTAAATTTTAGGGAGAATAAAAAGATGTTCTGGAAGATGGTAAATAAAGTGCGTAAGACAAGGAGCAAATGGGAACTTAAGTGAAGGGCGCAAATGGGGAGGTGATAACAAGTAGTGGTGATGTGAGAAGGAGATGGAGTGAGTATTTTGAAGGTTTGTTGAATGTGTTTGATGATAGAGTGGCAGATATAGGGTGTTTTGGTCGAGGTGGTGTGCAAAGTGAGAGGGTTAGGGAAAATGATTTGGTAAACAGAGAAGAGGTAGTAAAAGCTTTGCGGAAGATGAAAGCCGGCAAGGCAGCAGGTTTGGATGGTATTGCAGTGGAATTTATTCAAAAAGGGGGTGACTGTATTGTTGACTGGTTTGTAAGGTTATCTAATGTATGTGTGACTCATGGTGAGGTGCCTGAGGATTGGCGGAATGCGTGCATAGTGCCATTGTACAAAGGCAAAGGGGATAAGAGTGAGTGCTCAAATTACAGAGGTATAAGTTTGTTGAGTATTCCTGGTAAATTATATGGGAGGGTATTGATTGAGAGGGTGAAGGCATGTACAGAGCATCAGATTGGGGAAGAGCAGTGTGGTTTCAGAAGTGGAAGAGGATGTGTGGATCAGGTGTTTGCTTTGAAGAATGTATGTGAGAAATACTTAGAAAAGCAAATGGATTTGTATGTAGCATTTATGGATCTGGAGAAGGCATATGATAGAGTTGATAGAGATGCTCTGTGGAAGGTATTAAGAATATATGGTGTGGGAGGCAAGTTGTTAGAAGCAGTGAAAAGTTTTTATCGAGGATGTAAGGCATGTGTACGTGTAGGAAGAGAGGACAGTGATTGGTTCTCAGTGAATGTAGGTTTGCGGCAGGGGTGTGTGATGTCTCCATGGTTGTTTAATTTGTTTATGGATGGGGTTGTTAGGGAGGTGAATGCAAGAGTTTTGGAAAGAGGGGCAAGTATGAAGTCTGTTGGGGATGAGAGAACTTGGGAAGTGAGTCAGTTGTTGTTCGCTGATGATACAGCGCTGGTGGCTGATTCATGTGAGAAACTGCAGAAGCTGGTGACTGAGTTTGGTAAAGTGTGTGAAAGAAGAAAGTTAAGAGTAAATGTGAATAAGAGCAAGGTTATTAGGTACAGTAGGGTTGAGGGTCAAGTCATTTGGGAGGTGAGTTTGAATGGAGAAAAACTGGAGGAAGTGAAGTGTTTTAGATATCTGGGAGTGGATCTGGCAGCGGATGGAACCATGGAAGCGGAAGTGGATCATAGGGTGGGGGAGGGGGCGAAAATCCTGGGAGCCTTGAAGAATGTGTGGAAGTCGAGAACATTATCTCGGAAAGCAAAAATGGGTATGTTTGAAGGAATAGTGGTTCCAACAATGTTGTATGGTTGCGAGGCGTGGGCTATGGATAGAGTTGTGCGCAGGAGGATGGATGTGCTGGAAATGAGATGTTTGAGGACAATGTGTGGTGTGAGGTGGTTTGATCGAGTGAGTAACGTAAGGGTAAGAGAGATGTGTGGAAATAAAAAGAGCGTGGTTGAGAGAGCAGAAGAGGGTGTTTTGAAATGGTTTGGGCACATGGAGAGAATGAGTGAGGAAAGATTGACCAAGAGGATATATGTGTCGGAGGTGGAGGGAACGAGGAGAAGAGGGAGACCAAATTGGAGGTGGAAAGATTGAGTGAAAAAGATTTTGTGTGAACGGGGCCTGAACATGCAGGAGGGTGAAAGGAGGGCAAGGAATAGAGTGAATTGGAGCGATGTGTTATACCGGCTTCGACGTGCTGTCAATTAATTGAACCAGGGCATGTGAAGGGTCTGGGGTAAACCATGGAAAGTTGTGTGGGGCCTGGATGTGGAAAGAGAGCTGTGGTTTCGGTGCATTATTACATGACAGCTAGATACTGAGTGTGAACGAATGGGGCCTTTGTTGTCTTTTCCTAGCGCTACCTCGCACACATGAGGGGGAGGGGGTTGTTATTCCAGTTGTGGCGAGGTGGCGATGGGAATCAGTAAAGGCAGACAGTATGAATTATGTACTTGTGTATATATGTATGAGTCTGTGTGTGTATATATATGTTTACATTGAGATGTATAGGTATTTATATTTGTGTGGGTGGACGTGTATGTATATACATGTGTATGTGGGTCGGATGGGCCATTTCTTTCGTCTGTTTCCTTGCGCTACCTCGCTAACACGGGAGACAGCGACAAAACAAAATAATAATATAATAATAATATATATATATATATATATATATATATATATATATATATATATATATATATATATATATATTTTTTTTTTTTTTTTTTTTTTTGCTTTGTCGCTGTCTCCGGCGTTTGCGAGGTAGCGCAAGGAAACAGACGAGAGAAATGGCCCAACCCACCCCCATACACATGCCTTGATTCAATCCACTAACAACACGTCAACCCCGGTATACCACATCGATCCAATTCACTCTATTCTTTGCCCTCCTTTCACCCTCCTGCATGTTCAGGCCCCGATCACACAAATTCTTTTTCACTCCATCTTTCCACCTACAATTTGGTCTCCCTCTTCTCCTCGTTCCCTCCACCTCCGACACATATATCCTCTTGGTCAATCTTTCCTCAATCATTCTGTCCATGTGACCAAACTATTTCAAAACACCCTCTTCTGCTCTCTCAACCACACTCTTTTTATTTCCACACATCTCTCTTACCCTTACGTTACTTACTCGATCAAACCACCTCACACCACACATTCTCCTCAGACATCTCATTTCCAGCTTATCCATCCTCCTGCGCACAACTCTATCCATCGTCCACGCCTCGCAACCATACAACATTGTTGGAACCACTATTCCTTCAAACATACCCATTTTTGCTTTCCGAGATAATGTTCTCGACTTCCACACATTCTTCAAGGCTCCCAGAATTTTCGCCCCCTCCCCCACCCTATGATCCACTTCCGCTTCCATGGTTCCATCCGCTGCCAGATCCACTCCCAGATATCTAAAACACTTCACTTCCTCCAGTTTTTCACCATTCAAACTCACCTCCCAATTGAATTGACCCTCAACCCTACTGTACCTAATAACCTAGCTCTTATTCACATTTACTCTTAACTTTCTTCTTTCACACACTTTACCAAACTCAGTCACCAGCTTCTGCAGTTTCTCACATGAATCAGCCACCAGCGCTGTATCATCAGCGAACAACAACTGACTCACTTCCCAAGCTCTCTCATCCCCAACAGACTTCATACTTGCCCCTCTTTCCAAAACTCTTGCATTCACCTCCCTAACAACCCCATCCATAAACAAATTAAACAACCATGGAGACATCACACACCCCTGCCGCAAACCTACATTCACTGAGAACCAATCACTTTCCTCTCTTCCTACACGTACACATGCCTTACATCCTCGATAAAAACTTTTCACTGCTTCTAACAACTTGCCTCCCACACCATATATTCTTAATACCTTCCACAGAGCATCTCTATCAACTCTATCATATGCCTTCTCCAGATCCATAAATGCTACATACAAATCCATTTGCTTTTCTAAGTATTTCTCACATACATTCTTCAAAGCAAACACCTGATCCACACATCCTCTACCACTTCTGAAACCACACTGCTCTTCCCCAATCTGATGCTCTGTACATGCCTTCACCCTCTCGATCAATACCCTCCCATATAATTTTCCAGGAACACTCAACAAACTTATACCTCTGTAATTTGAGCACTCACTCTTAACCCCTTTGCCTTTATACAAAGGCACTATGTACGCATTCTGCCAATCCTCAGGCTCCTCACCATGAGTCATACATACATTAAATAACCTTACCAACCAGTCAACAATACAGTCACCCCCTTTTTTAATAAATTCCACTGCAATACCATCCAAACCTGCTGCCTTGCCGGCTTTCATCTTCCTCAAAGCTTTTACTACCTCTTCTCTGTTTACCAACTCATTTTCCCTAACCCTCTCACTTTGCACACCACCTCGACCAAAACACCCTATATCTGCCACTCTATCATCAAACACATTCAACAAACCTTCAAAATACTCACTCCATCTCCTTCTCACATCACCACTACTTGTTATCACCTCCCCATTTGCGCCCTTCACTGAAGTTCCCATTTGCTCCCTTGTCTTACGCACTTTATTTACCTCCTTCCAGAACATCTTTTTATTCTCTCTAAAATTTAATGATACTCTCTCACCCCAACTCTCATTTGCCCTTTTTTTCACCTCTTGCACCTTTCTCTTGACCTCCTGTCTCTTTCTTTTATACGTCTCCCACTCAATTTCATTTTTTCCCTGCAAAAATCGTCCAAATGCCTCTCTCTTCTCTTTCACTAATACTCTTACTTCTTCATCCCACCACTCACTACCCTTTCTAATCAACCCGCCTCCCACTCTTCTCATGCCACAAGCATCTTTTGCGCAATCCATCACTGATTCCCTAAATACATCCCATTCCTCCCCCACTCCCCTTACTTCCATTGTTCTCAACTTTTTCCATTCTGTATTCAGTCTCTCCTGGTACTTCCTCACACAAGTCTCCTTCCCAAGCTCACTTACTCTCACCACCCTCTTCACCCCAACATTCACTCTTCTTTTCTGAAAACCCATACAAATCTTCACCTTAGCCTCCACAAGATAATGATCAAACATCCCTCCAGTTGCACCTCTCAGCACATTAACATCCAAAAGTCTCTCTTTCGCGCGCCTGTCAATTAACACGTAATCCAATAACGCTTTCTGGCCATCTCTCCTACTTACATAAGTATACTTATGTATATCTCGCTTTTTAAACCAGATATTCCCAATCATCAGTCCTTTTTCAGCACATAAATCTACAAGCTCTTCACCATTTCCATTTACAACACTGAACACCCCATGTATACCAATTATTCTCTCAACTGCCACATTACTCACCTTTGCATTGAAATCACCCAACACTATAACCCGGTTTCGTGCATCAAAACCACTAACACACTTTTTCAGCTTCTCCCAAAACACTTGCCTCTCATGATCTTTCTTCTCATGCCCAGGTGCATATGCACCAATAATCACCCATCTCTCTCCATCAACTTTCAGTTTTACCCATATTAATCGAGAATTTACTTTCTTACATTCTATCACATACTTCCACAACTCCTGTTTCAGGAGTACTGGTACTCCTTCCCTTGCTCTTGTCCTCTCACTAACCCCTGACTTTACGCGTTAGCGAGGTAGCGTTAAGAACAGAGGACTGGGCCTTTTTTGGAATATCCTCACCTGGCCCCCCTCTGTTCCTTCTTTTGGAAAATTAAAAAAAAGAAAACGAGAGGGGAGGATTTCCAGCCCCCCGCTCCCTCCCCTTTTAGTCGCCTTCTACGACACGCAGGGAATACGTGGGAAGTATTCTTAATCAGCTATCCCCATAATAAAACATTGTACAGTATTACAGCATGGAATGTTGTCCTTTAATAAGTCTCATACAAACCGTACTGTAAATGTCAATAAGGAGGATATTTTTGCTATTTTATGGGTATATAGTTTATACAATTATCTATGTTTCCTTAACTTGAAGATTTTTGGAAATCAGGTACCATTCAGTCCAAGATTGGATGATTTTGCTGTTTTAGTTAGCTAATATATATACATAAATACATATATATATATATATATATATATTTTTTCTCTTTTTGCTTTGTCGCTGTCTCCCGCGTTTGCGAGGTAGCGCAAGGAAACAGACGAAAGAAATGGCCCAACCCACCCCCATACACATGTATATACATACGTCCACACACGCAAATATACATACCTACACAGCTTTCCATGGTTTACCCCAGACGCTTCACATACCCTGATTCAATCCACTGACAGGACCTCAACCCCGGTATACCACATCGATCCAATTCACTCTATTCCTTGCCCTCCTTTCACCCTCCTGCATGTTCAGGCCCCGATCACACAAAATCTTTTTCACTCCATCTTTTCACCTCCAATTTGGTCTCCCACTTCTCGTTCCCTCCACCTCCGACACATATATCCTCTTGGTCAATCTTTCCTCACTCATTCTCTCCATGTGCCCAAACCATTTCAAAACACCCTCTTCTGCTCCCTCAACCACGCTCTTTTTATTTCCACACATCTCTCTTACCCTTACGTTACTTACTCGATCAAACCACCTCACACCACATATTGTCCTCAAACATCTCATTTCCAGCACATCCATCCTCCTGCGCACAACTCTATCCATAGCCCACGCCTCGCAACCATACAACATTGTTGGAACCACTATTCCTTCAAACATACCCATTTTTGCTTTTCAAGATAATGTTCTCGACTTCCACACATTCTTCAAGGTTCCCAGGATTTTCGCCCCCTCCCCCACCCTATGATCCACTTCCGCTTCCATGGTTCCCTCCCCTGCCAGGTCCACTCCAAGATATCTAAAACACTTTACTTCCTCCAGTTTTTCTCCATTCAAACTTACCTCCCAATTGACTTGACCCTCAACCCTGCTGTACCTAATTACCTTGCTCTTATTCACATTTACTCTTAACTTTCTTCTTTCACACACTTTGCCAAACTCAGTCACCAGCTTCTGCAGCTTCTCACATGAATCAGCCACCAGCGCTGTATCATCAGCGAACAACAACTGACTCACTTTCTAAGCTCTCTCATCCCCAACAGACTTCATACTTGCCCCTCTTTCCAAAACTCTTGCATTCACCTCCCTAACAACCCCATCCATAAACAAATTAAACAACCATAGAGACATCACACACCCCTGCCGCAAACCTACATTCACTGAGAACCAATCACTTTCCTCTCTTCCTACATGTACACATGCCTTACATACAAATCCATTTGCTTTTCTAAGTATTTCTCACATACATTCTTCAAAGCAAACACCTGATCCACACATCCTCTACCACTTCTGAAACCACACTGCTCTTCCCCAATCTGATGCTCTGTACATGCCTTCACCCTCTCAATCAATACCCTCCCATATAATTTACCAGGAATGCTCAACAAACTTTTACCTCTGTAATTTGATCACTCACTCTTATCCCCTTTGACTTTGTACAATGGCACTATGCACGCATTCCGCCAATCCTCAGGCACCTCACCATGAGTTATACATACATTAAATAACCTTACCAACCAGTCAATAATACAGTCACCCACTTTCTTAATACATTCCACTGGAATACCATCCAAACCTGCTGCCTTGCCGGCTTTCATCTTCCGCAAATCTTTTACTATCTCTTCTCTGTTTACGAAATCATTTTCCCAAACCCTCTCACTTTGCACACCACCTCGACCAAGATACCCTATATCTGCCACTCTATCATCAAACACATTCAACAAACCTTCAAAATACTCACTCCATCTCCTTCTCACATCACCACTACTTGTTATAACCTCCCCATTTGCGCCCTTCACTGAAGTTCCCATTTGCTCCCTTGTCTTACGCACTTTATTTACCTCTTTCCAGAACATCTTTTTATTCTCCCTAAAAATTTAATGATACTCTCTCACCCCAACTCTCATTTGCCCTCTTTTTCGCCTCTTGCACCTTTCTCTTGACCTCCTGTCTCTTTCTTTTATACATCTCCCACTCAATTGCATTTTTTTCCTGCAAAAATCGTCCAAATCCCTCTCTCTTCTCTTTCACTAATAATCTTACTTCTTCATCCCACCACTCACTACCCTTTCTGATCAACCCACCTCCCACTCTTCTCATGCCACAAGCATCTTTTGCGCAATCCATATATATATATATATATATATATATATATATATATATATATATGTATATATATATATATATATATATATATTCTTTCTTTCTTTCAAACTATTCGCCATTTCCCGCATTAGCGAGGTAGCGTTAAGAACAGAGGACTGGGCCTTTGAGGGAATACCCTCACCTGGCCCAATTCTCTGTTCCTTCTTTTGGAAAAAAAAAAAAAAAAAAAAAAAAACGAGAGGGGAGGATTTTCAGCCCCCCCCTCCCTCCCCTTTTAGTCGCCTTCTACGACACGCAGGGAATACGTGGGAAGTATTCTTAATCCCCTATCCCCAGGGATAATATATATATATTTTTTTTTTTTTATACCTCATCGCTGTCTCCCGCGGTTGCGAGGTAGCGCAAGGAAACAGACGAAAGAAATGGCCCAACCCCCCCCATACACATGTACATACACACGTCCACACACGCAAATATACATACCTACACAGCTTTCCATGGTTTACCCCGGACGCTTCACATGCCTTGATTCAATCCACTGACAGCACGTCAACCCCTGTATACCACATCGCTCCAATTAACTCTATTCCTTGCCCTCCTTTCACCCTCCTGCATGTTCAGGCCCCGATCACACAAAATCTTTTTCACTCAATCTTTCCACCTCCAATTTGGTCTCCCTCTTCTCCTCGTTCCCTCCACCTCCGACACATATATCCTCTTGGTCAATCTTTCCTCACTCATTCTCTCCATGTGCCCAAACCATTTCAAAACACCCTCTTCTGCTCTCTCAACCACGCTCTTTTTATTTCCACACATCTCTCTTACCCTTACGTTACTTACTCGATCAAACCACCTCACACCACACATTGTCCTCAAACATCTCATTTCCAGCACATCCATCCTCCTGCGCACAACTCTATCCATAGCCCACGCCTCGCAACCATACAACATTGTTGGAACCACTATTCCTTCAAACATACCCATTTTTGCTTTCCGAGATAATGTTCTCGACTTCCACACATTTTTCAAGGCTCCCAAAATGTTCGCCCCCTCCCCCACCCTATGATCCACTTCCGCTTCCATGGTTCCATCCGCTGACAGATCCACTCCCAGATATCTAAAACACTTCACTTCCTCCAGTTTTACTCCATTCAAACTCACCTCCCAATTGACTTGACCCTCAACCCTACTGTACCTAATAACCTTGCTCTTATTCACATTTACTCTTAACTTTCTTCTTCCACACACTTTACCAAACTCCGTCACCAGCTTCTGCAGTTTCTCACATGAATCCGCCACCAGCGCTGTATCATCAGCGAACAACAACTGACTCACTTCCCAAGCTCTCTCATCCCCAACAGACTTCATACTTGCCCCTCTTTCCAAGACTCTTGCATTTACCTCCCTAACAACCCCATCCATAAACAAATTAAACAACCATGGAGACATCACACACCCCTGCCGCAAACCTACATTCACTGAGACCCAATCACTTTCCTCTCTTCCTACACGTACACATGCCTTACATCCTCGATAAAAACTTTTCACTGCTTCTAACAACTTGCCTCCCACACCATATATTCTTAATACCTTCCACAGAGCATCTCTATCAACTCTATCATATGCCTTCTCCAGATCCATAAATGCTACATACAAATCCATTTGCTTTTCTAAGTATTTCTCACATACATTCTTCAAAGCAAACACCTGATCCACACATCCTCTACCACTTCTGAAACC
Organism: Panulirus ornatus; assembly: GCF_036320965.1. Classification (NCBI taxonomy): domain Eukaryota; kingdom Metazoa; phylum Arthropoda; class Malacostraca; order Decapoda; family Palinuridae; genus Panulirus; species Panulirus ornatus. Next base: position 21,509,750 of record NC_092288.1, on the reverse strand, counting down.
ACACTGCTCTTCCCCAATCTGATGCTCTGTACATGCCTTCACCCTCTCAATCAATACCCTCCCATATAATTTACCAGGAATACTCAACAAACTTATACCTCTGTAATTTGAGCACTCACTCTTATCCCCTTTGCCTTTGTACAATGGCACTATGCACGCATTCCGCCAATCCTCAGGCACCTCACCATGAGTCATACATACATTAAATAACCTTACCAACCAGTCAACAATACAGTCACCCCCTTTTTTAATAAATTCCACTGCAATACCATCCAAACCTGCTGCCTTGCCGGCTTTCATCTTCCGCAAAGCTTTTACTACCTCTTCTCTGTTTACCAAATCATTTTCCCTAACCCTCTCACTTTGCACACCACCTCGACCCAAACACCCTATATCTGCCACTCTGTCATCAGACACATTCAACAAACCTTCAAAATACTCATTCCATCTCCTTCTCACATCACCACTACTTGTTATCACCTCCCCATTTACGCCCTTCACTGAAGTTCCCATTTGCTCCCTTGTCTTACGCACCCTATTTACCTCCTTCCAGAACATCTTTTTATTCTCCCTAAAATTTACTGATAGTCTCTCACCCCAACTCTCATTTGCCCTTTTTTTCACCTCTTGCACCTTTCTCTTGACCTCCTGTCTCTTTCTTTTATACTTCACCCACTCAATTGCATTTTTTCCCTGCAAAAATCGTCCAAATGCCTCTCTCTTCTCTTTCACTAATACTCTTACTTCTTCATCCCACCACTCACTACCCTTTCTAAACAGCCCACCTCCCACTCTTCTCATATATATATATATATATATATATATATATATATATATATATATATATATATATATATATATATATATATATATATATATATATATAGATACATATATATATATATATATATATATATATATATATATATATATATATATATATATATATATATATATATATATATATATATATATATATATATATATATATATATATATATATTTGTGTGTGTGTGTGTGTATGTGTTCATACCTGGAGATAAGGGAGATTGAATACTTCCCACGTATTCCCTGCATCTCATAGAGGGCGTCTAAAATGGGAGGGAGCTAGGGGCTGTAATATCTCCTCTCCCGTTTTTTATTTTTCCAAAAAAAAAAAAAAAGGAACATAGAAGGGGGCCAAGCAATGATATTCCCTCTAAGGCTCAGTCCTCTGTTCTTATCGCTACCTCACAAACGAGAAAAGGCGAATATGTGAGTCAGATGTTGTTCGCTGATGATACGGCGCTGTTGGCTGATTCGGGTGAGAAACTGCAGAAGTTAGTAACTGAGTTTAGTAAAGTGTGTGAAAGAAGAAAGCTGAGAGTAAATGTGAATAAGAGCAAGGTTATCAGGTTCAGTAGGGTTGAGGGACAAGTTTATTGGGAGGTAGGTTTGAATGGAGAAAAACTTGAGGAAATGAAGTGTTTTAGATATCTTGGAGTGAATTTGGCAACGGATGGAACCATGGAAGCGGAAGTGAGTCACAGGGTGGGGGAGGGGGCGAAAGTTCTTTGAGCGTTGAAGAATGTGTGGAAGGCGAGAACGTTATCTCGGAGAGCAAAAATGGGGTATGTTTGAAGGAATAGTGATTCTAACAGTGTCATATAACTGTGAAGCATGGGCTATATATAGGGTTGTGCGGAGGAGGGTGGATGTGTTGGAAATGAAGTGTCTGAAGACAATATGTGGTGTGAGGGGGTTTGATTGAGTAAGTAATGAAAGCGTAAGGGAGATGTGTGGTATAGAAAAGTGTGGTTGAGAGAGCGAAAGAGGGTGTGTTGAAATTGTTTGGTCACATGGAGAGAATGAGTGAGGAAAGATTGAGAAAGAGGATACATGCGTTGGAGGTGGAGGGAACGAGAAATGTGTGACCAAATAGGAGATGGAGGGAGGAGTGAGAAAGATTTTGAGCGATCGGGGACTGAACAAACAGGAGGGTGAAAGGCGTGCAAGGAATAGAGTGAATTGGAACGATGTGGTATATCGGGGTCGACGTGCTGTCAATGGATTGAACAAGTGTATGTGATGCGTCTGGGGTAAACCATGGAAAGTTCTGTTGGCCTTGGATGTTTAAAGGGAGCTGTGGTTTCAGCTAGAGACTGAGTGTGAACAAATGTGGCCTTTTTTGTCTTTCCCTAGTATTACTTCGCGCGTGCCGTGGAGTGTGGGGTGTTATCTAATGTGTCGTGGGGTGGCGGCAGGAATGGATGAAGGCAGCAAGTTGAAATGTATAGGTATGCATATGTGCGTGTGTGGGCGTTTATTGTATGCGGGTGGGTTTTGGCCATTCTTTCGTCTGTTTTCTTGCGCTACCTCGCTAACGCGGGAGACGGCGATTAAACATGATGAATATAAATAAGATATCCCTGGGTACAGGGGAGAAAGAATACTGTCTTTAGTAATGTTGTTTCAAAGAACTCCATGTAAACATTAATTAGTACAGGTGAAAGAGAGTTACCCATTGCCATACCAAATTTCTAACCTTAATATTCTCCATTTAATTGAAATACACAGTCTTTTATACACAGTATTAAGATATCTTTACGTGGAATTCTCTGGAAAAAGATTACTAAAGGACATCTTACCCTCTAAAGTAATTTGGTTTCGGTGTGTAGATGAAGTTCTTTGTGTTTGGCCAACAAACGAAAATGTACAAACATTTCTCCCCTTACTTAACAATTTAGTATTTTCCATCAAATCTACCGTGGAAGTGGAAAATAGTTATATACACTATTTTCAGATTGCTTAATCCATAGGGATAGAAATATGTTTAAGTGTGACATATATAGAAAATTCACCAATTTTTGTTCATACATTCACCATTGCTCAGCTCAACATGACAGAGTTAAAGTATCATCATTCTATGTTCTATGTTCTCTAAGGCATTACGTACATCCAGTACAGAATCTATTGATGATGAGTTTGAGAAAATACATTTTGTTGGATCCAAGTTAAAGCATCCTAGATCTTTCATTGATAAATCCCTTAAGCTGACAAAAGAAATCATTTTAGAGTTGAACCCCAACCTCCCCTTGACACCAAGAATCTTTTAGTTTTCTCTTTTAGTGATCATTTTACGTTACTTCCCAGGTTCCTTAAAGCCTTTCATGTAGGTTTCGCCTTCAGCAATATCAATATCATGAAAGATATCTTAATCAAAACCTCGCCACAAAATTATGTGGGCTGTATTCACAGAATCACTTGTAAGAACTGTAATATGTTTTGTGTTGGGCGGACTGGTAAGGATTTTGATGATAGACTTAAGCACCCTGAAGATAAGAACAGGACAAGAATAAAATACTTTGTTTAATCATGTAAGAAAACATGACCATTGCATTGACTAGAGTAACGCTAAGTCAGTTATCAACTGTAACTCCTTTACCACGAGAAATATCATTGAATCTTATATTCTTAGATACACAAAGAATTGTAATATGAATATTGGTGAAGGTTTCTACAAACTGGATAGCTATCTCATAGGCAAAATTTGTAAACAGTTCCGTGTCCTGTCCACATACCAGAATGCTATTATAGGCATGATGCCAAACCCTAATTCCAACAACCGCAAACACTTGTTTACCAATAGCGTCACGACTCTGCCTCTTCCTATTATACTACCTGACTCTTGTAAGCCTTCTGTCTCATTCTTGTATCTCCCACAACGATGTGATCATCACTCGAAAGTGCACTTAGGAACTTATCGTGATTCATTTCCCTTGAGGTTATCAGCATATACTAGATCACGTGCACCACTGTGAACTTGTTTACCAAATGGCGTCCTAGCTACGTCTCTTTTTTGTTTATCAACTGACTATTATATTTCTATCTTGTGTCTCCCCTGATGATGTGATTATTACACGAAAGTGCACTTGGGAACTTATCGTGTTCCATTTATCCTTGGACTCATAGAAATATATTTGACAACTCGTTAAATTGTGATCCTTTCCAATATATATATTATATTTTTTATCTTATTTTGCTTTGTCGCTGTCTCCCGCGTTAGCGAGGTAGCGCAAGAAACACACGAAAGAATGGCCCAACCCACACACATACACATGTATGTGTATGTATGTATGTGTATACATCTCAATGTATACATATATACACACACACATGCATATACATATATACACATGTACATAATTCATATTGTCTGCCTTTATTCATTCCCATCGCGACCCCGCCACAAATGAAATAATAATCCCCTCCCCCACTCATGTGTGCGAGGTAGCGCTAGGAAAAGACAACAAAGGCCACATTCGTTCACACTCAGTCTCTAGCTGTCATGTATTAATGCACCGAAACCACAGCTCCCTTTCCACATCCAGGCCCCAGAGAACATTCCATGGTTTACCTCAGACGCTTCATATGCCTGGTTCAATCCATTGGCAGCACGTCGACCCCGGTATACCACATAGTTCCAGTTCACTCTATTCCTTGCACTCCTTTCACCCTCCTGCATGTTCAGGCCCCGATCACTCAAAATCTTTTTCCCTCCCTCTTTCCACCTCCAATGTGGTCTCCCACTTCTCGTTCCCTCCACCTCTGACACATATATTCTCTTGGTCAATCTTTCCTCACTCATTCTCTCCATGTGACCAACCATTTCAAAACACCCTCTTCTGCTCTCTCAACCACACTCTTATTATTACCACACATCTCTCTTACCCTTACATTACTTACTCGATCAAACCACCTCACACACATATTGTCCTCAAGCATCTCATTTCCAGAACATCCACCCTTCTCCGCACAACTCTATCCATAGCCCACGCCTCGCAACCATATAACATTGATGGAACCACTATTCCTTCAAACATACCCATTTTTGCTTTCCGAGATAATGTTCTCGACTTCCACACATTCTTCAACGCACTCAGAACTTTCGCCCCCTCCCCCACCCTATGATTCACTTCCGCTTCCATTGTTCCATCTGCTTCCAAATCCACTCCCAGATATCTAAAACACTTCACTCTCCAGTTTTTCTCCATTCAAACTTACCTCCCAATTGACTTGTCCCTCAGCCCTACTGTACCTAATAACCTTGCTTTTATTCATATTTACTCTCACATTTCTTCTTTCACACACTTTACCAAACTCAGTCACCAGCTTCTGAAGTTTCTCACACGAATCAGCCACCAACGCTGTATGATCAGCGAACAACAACTGGCCCACTTCCTAAGCTCTCTCATCCACAACAGACTGCATACTTGACCCTATTTCCAAAACTCTTGCATTTACCTCCCTAACAACCCCATCCATAAGCAAATTGAACAGCCATGGAAACATCACACACCCCTGCCGCAAACCTACATTCACTGAGAACCAATCACTTTCCTTTCTTCCTACACGTACACATGCCTTACATCCTCGATAAAAACTTTTCACTGCTTCTAACAACTTGCTTCCCACACCATATATGATGAGAAGAAAGATCATGAGAGGCAAGTGTTTTGGGAGCAGCTGAATGAGTGCGTTAGCGGTTTTGATGCACGAGACCGGGTTTTAGTGATGGGTGATTTGAATGCAAAGGTGAGTAATGTGGCAGTTGAGGGTATACATGGGGTGTTCATTGTAAATGGAAATGGAGAAGAGCTTGTAGATTTATGTGCTGAAAAAGTACTGGTGATTGGGAATACCTGATTTAAAAAGCGAGATATACATAAGTATACGTATGGAAGTAGGAAAGATGGCCAGAGAGCGTGATTGGATTACGTGTTGATTGATAGGTGCACGAAAGAGAGACTATTGGATGTTAATGTGCTGAGAGGTGCAGCTGAAGGGATGTCTGATCATTATCTTGTGGAGGCGAAGGTGAAGATTTGTAGGGGTTTTCCGAAAAGAAGAGAGAATGTTGGGGTGATGGGAGTGGTGAGAATAAGTGAGCTTGGGAAGGAGACTTGTGTGAGGAAGTACAGGAGAGACTGAGTACAGAATGGAAAATGCGAGAACAAAGGAGGTAAGGGGAGTGGGGGAGGAATGGGATGTATTTAGGGAATCAGTGATGGCTTGCGCAAAAGATGCTTGTGGCATGAGAAGCGTGAGAGGTGGGTTGATTAGAAAGGGTAGTGAGTGGTGGGATGAAGAAGTAAGATTATTAGTGAAAGAGAAGAGAGAGGCATTTGGACGATTTTTGTAGGGAAATAATGCAAATGAGTGGGAGATGTAAAAAAGAAAGAGGAAGGAGGTCAAGAGAAAGGTGCAAGTGGTGAAAAAGAGGGCAAATGAGAGTTGGACTGAGAGAGTATCATTAAAATTTAGGGAGAATAAAAAGATGTTGTTGAGAGATTTAAATATAGTGCGTAAGACAAGGGAGCAAATGGGAACTTCATTGAAGGGGGCTAATGGGAAGGTGATAACAAGTAACGGTGGTGTGAGAAGGAGATGGAGTGAGTATTTTTAAGGTTTGTTGAATGTGTTTGATGATAGGGTGTTTTGGTCGAGGTGGTGTGCAGAGTGAGAGAGTTAGGGAAAATGATTTGGTAAACAGAGAAGAGGTAGTAAAAGCTTTGCGGAAGATGAAAGCCGGCAAGGCAGCAGGTTTGGATGGTATTGCAGTGGAATTTATTAAAAAAGGGGATGACTGTATTATTAAGAGTGAGTGCTCAAATTACAGAGGTATAAGTTTGTTGAGTATTCCTGGTAAATTTTATAGGAGGGTATTGCTTGAGAGGGTGAAGGCATGTACAGAGCATCAGATTAGGGGAAGAGCAGTGTGGTTTCAGAAGTGGTAGAGGATGTGTGGATCAGGAGTTTGCTTTGAAGAATGTATGTGAGAAATACTTAGAAAAGCAAATGGATTTGCATGTAGCATTTATGGATCTGGAGAAGGCATATGATAGAGTTGATAGAGATGCTCTGTAGAAGGTACTAAGAATATATATGGTGTGGGAGGCAAGTTGTTAGAAGCAGTGAAAAGTTTTTATCGAGGATGTAAGGCATGTTTACGTTTAGGAAGAGAGGAAAGTAATTGGTTCTCAGTGAATGTAGGTTTGCGGCAGGGGTGTGTTATGTCTCCATGGTTGTTTAATTTGTTTATCGATGGAGTTGTTAGGGAGGTAAATGCAAGAGTTTTGGAAAGAGGGATAAGTATGCAGTCTGTTGTGGATGAGAGAGCTTGGGAAGTGAGTCAGTTGTTGTTCGCTGATGATACAGCGCTGGTGGCTGATTCATGTGAGAAACTGCAGAAGCTGGTGACTGAGTTTGGTAAAGTGTGTAAAAGAAGAAAGTTGAGAGTAAATGTGAATAAGAGCAAGGTTATTAGGTACAGTAGGGTTGAAGGTCAAGTCAATTGGGTGGTAAGTTTGAATGGATAAAAACTGGAGGAAGTGCAGTGTTTTAGATATCTGGGAGTGGATCTGGCAGCGGATGGAACTATGTAAGCGGAAGTGTATCATTGGGAGGGGGAGGGGGCGAAAATTCTGGGAGCCTTGAAGAATCTGTGGAAGTCGAGAACATTTTCTTGGAAAGCAAAAATGGGTATGTTTGAAGGAATAGTGGTTCCAACAATGTTGTATGGTTGCGAGGCTTGGGCTATGGATAGAGTTGTGCGCGGGGGTTGGATGTGCTGGAAATGAGATGTTTGAGGACAATATGTGGTGTGAAGTGGTTTGATCGAGTAAGTAACGTAAGGGTAAGAGAGATGTGTTTAAATAAAAAGTGTGGTTGAGAGAGAAGAAGAGGGTGTTTTGAAATGGTTTGGTCACATGGAGAGAATGAGTGAGGAAAGATTGACCACGAGGATATATGTGTCAGAGGTGGAGGGAACGAGGAGAATGGGAGACCAAATTGGAGGTGGAAAGATGGAGTGAAAAAGATGTTGAGTGATCGGGGCCTGAACATGCAGGAGGGTGAAATGCATGCAAGGAACAGAGTGAATTGGAATGGTGTGGTATACCGGGTTCGACGTGCTGTCAGTGGATTGAATCAGGGCATGTGAAGAATCTGGGGTAAACCATGGAAAGTTGTGTGGGGCCTGGATGTAGAAAGGGAGCTATGGTTTCGGTACATTATCACATGGCAGCTAGAAACTGAGTGTGAAGGAATGTGGCCTTTGTTGTCTTTTCCTAGCGCTACCTCGCGCACATGCGGGGGAGGGGCGTTGTTATTTGATGTGTGGCGGGGTGGCGATGGGAATAGATAAAGGTAGACAGTATGAATTATGTACATGTGTATATATGTATATGTCTGTGTGTGTATATATATGTATACATTGAGATGTATAGGTATGTATATTTGCGTGTGTGGACGTGTATGTATATACATGTGCATGTGGGTGGGTTGGGCCATTTCTTTCGTCTGTCTCCTTGCGCTACCTCGCTAACGCAGGAGACAGCGACAAAGCAAAATAAATAAATGAATATATATATATATATATATATATATATATATATATATATATATATATATATATATATATATATATATATATATATATATATATATATATATATATAATTATGAAGGTGAAATTGCAGTTTAGTAAGGGTTTAGATAATTTCATTCAAATTAATTTTTCCATACATGCAGCACTACATGTTTCACGGAGACAACCCGACTCGTCATCAGCTGCAAACATTTCATAATTTTTTTTTAAAATCTGATCACCACCACACACACACCGTGTCTTCTCTGCCATTCTCGACTACACACTAGCTTGACCGTTGAGGGGAAAGTGGGGTGATGAGGTGAGGGAAGGGAGGACCTTGTGGTTAATGGAGGTCATATGTGTTGAGGGGAAGGTGAGGGTGGTGTTAGGCCGGGGTAAGAGGATGTGTGTTCAAATATTTTTCTAATGTCCTCGTGTCTTGATAATTCTTTCATAATGATTTGGTTGATAATACGATGTGCATTAAAGTTACCTGAGGACAAATTAGAGTTCTCAGTATTAGCAATTAAGACAGATTCAGTGACGTTACGTGTGGCATAATTAGGAGAGGGGTACAATGCGATTGGGTTGTTAAGGTCTACAAGGTGATCGTTTTCATGACAATGTTTAGCGATAGCATTTTTGTGGTCATCCCTGCGTACTGTTTGACTGTGCCAATAACATCTTTTAGCTAATGTTTTACCGGTATGGCCAATAATATATACATATTTACAGTACTTTTATTTCACGGTGTAATCACTTCTAATTTCCGGATAATTTGGCCTATTTTTAATTAAAGTCTTACTGAGTGTTATTGTATTGGAAGGCAACATTAAAAGCACTGTTTTTAATGCCTGTCTTACATTACCTAAGTTAGGAGAATAGAGCAACACCAAACATTTAGATCTATCATCCTTTCCCACGTTTTTGTTTCTAGATCCATGAAATGTCTTCCTGACTTTCCAGTAAGACTTATTCACCAACCACTCAGGACAACATAACAGCCTAAAGATAGGTCTTATATGACTACAATCGTCTGCTATACTTGTAGGATCATATATCCGTAATGCTTTTAAAAACATAGACATAACAAGAGACTTTTTTAGAAGAATCATAAACTGAAAAAAGATGAGCATATCTCTCAGCGTTGGTAGGTTTCCTGTAGATCTTAAAGGACAAGTGATCAGGTTCCCGAGTTATCAACACATCAAGAAACGGCAGCTTAAATTCGTTTTCCCATTCAATATTGAATTTGATGTTTGGATGGATGTTATGTAATCAATTTAGAAAAACATCACAATCCGCGGAAGATGGCCACAAGGACTACACATCATCAACGTATCTAAACCAGATTCGTAGATGATTAATTACTGATTGGAAGTTACGATTTCAGCCTCAAACTATTCCATGAATAAGTTACTAAGGATAAGCCTAAGGGGATTTCCCCTGGCAAGACCAAATTTCTGTCTGTACAAATTATCATCATCGTCTTCGAAAACATAATTGAAAACAAATGAAGGAAGGATATATATATATATATATATATATATATATATATATATATATATATATATATATATATATATATATATATATATATATATATATATTTTTGCAGGGAAAAAATGCAATTGAGTAGGAGATGTATAAAAAAAAAGACAGGAGGTCAAGAGAAAGGTGCAAGAGGTGAAAAAAAGGGCAAATGAGAGTTGGGGTGAGAGAGTATCATTAAATTTTAGGGAGAATAAAAAGATGTTCTGGAAGGAGGTAAATAAAGTGCGTAAGACAAGGGAGCAAATGGGAACTTCAGTGAAGGCCGCAAATGGGGAGGTGATAACAAGTAGTGGTGATGTGAGAAGGAGATGGAGTGAGTATTTTGAAGGTTTGTTGAATGTGTTTGATGATAGAGTGGCAGATATAGGGTGATTTGGTCGAGGTGGTGTGCAAAGTGAGAGGGTTAGGGAAAATGATTTGGTAAACAGAGAAGAGGTAGTAAAAGCTTTGCGGAAGATGAAAGCCGGCAAGGCAGCAGGTTTGGATGGTATTGCAGTGGAATTTATTAAAAAAGGGGGTAACTGTATTGTTGACTGGTTGGTAAGGTTATTTAATGTATGTATGACTCATGGTGAGGTGCCTGAGGATTGGCGGAATGCGTGCATAGTGCCATTGTACAAAGGCAAAGGGGATAAGAGTGAGTGCTCAAATTACAGAGGTATAAGTTTGTTGAGTATTCCTGGTAAATTATATGGGAGGGTATTGATTGAGAGGGTGAAGGCATGTACAGAGCATCAGATTGGGGAAGAACAGTGTGGTTTCAGAAGTGGTAGAGGATGTGTGGTTCAGGTGTTTGCTTTGAAGAATGTATGTGAGAAATACTTAGAAAAGCAAATGAATTTGTATGTAGCATTTATGGATCTGGAGAAGGCATATGATAGAGTTGATAGAGATTCTCTGTGGAAGGTATTAAGAATATATGGTGTGGGAGGCAAGTTGTTAGAAGCAGTGAAAAGTGTTATCGAGGATGTAAGGCATGTGTACGTGTAGGAAGAGAGGAAAGTGATTGGCTCTCAGTGAATGTAGGTTTGCGGCAGGGGTGTGTGATGTCTCCATGGTTGTTTAATTTGTTTGAGGATAGGGTTGTTAGGGAGGTGAATGCAAGAGTTTTGGAAAGAGGGGCAAGTATGAAGTCTGTTGGGGATGAGAGAGCTTGGGAAGTGAGTCAGTTGTTGTTCGCTGATGATACAGCGCTGGTGGCTGATTCATGTGACAAACTGCAGAAGCTGGTGACTGAGTTTGGTAAAGTGTGTGAAAGAAGAAAATTAAGAGTAAATGTGAATAAGAGCAAGGTTATTAGGTACAGTAGGGTTGAGGGTCAAGTCAATTGGGAGGTGAGTTTGAATGGAGAAAAACTGGAGGAAGTGAAGTGTTTTAGATATCTGGGAGTGGATCTGGCAGCGGATGGAACCATGGAAGTGGAAGTGGATCATAGGGTGGGGGAGGGGACGAAAATTCTGGGAGCCTTGAAGAATGTGTGGAAGTCGAGAACATTATCTCGGAAAGCAAAAATGGGTATGTTTGAAGGAATAGTGGTTCCAACAATGTTGTATGGTTGCGAGGCGTGGGCTATGGATAGAGTTGTGCGCAGGAGGATGGATGTGCTGGAAATGAGCTGTTTGATGACAATGTGTGGTGTGAGGTGGTTTGATCGAGTAAGTAACGTAAGGGTAAGAGAGATGTGTGGAAATAAAATGAGCGTGGTTGAGAGAGCAGAAGAGGGTGTTTTGAAATGGTTTGGGCACATGGAGAGAATGAGTGAGGAAAGATTGACCAAGAGGATATATGTGTCGGAGGTGGAGGGAACGAGGAGAATAGGGAGACCAGATTGGAAGTGGAAAGATGGAGTGAAAAAGATTTTGTGTGATCGGGGCTTGAACATGCAGGAGGGTGAAAGGAGGGCAAGGAATAGAGTGAATTGGAGCGATGTGGTATACCGGGGTTGACGTGCTGTCAGTGGATTGAATCAAGGCATGTGAAGCGTCTGGGGTAAACCATGGAAAGCTGTGTAGATATGTATATTTGCGTGTGTGGACGTATGTATATACATGTGTATTGGGGTGGGTTGGGCCATTTCTTTCGTCTGTTTCCTTGCGCTACCTCGCAAACGCGGGAGACAGCGACAAAGCAAAAAAAAAAGAAATGTGTGGAATGTGTGGAAGTCGAGAACATTATCTCGGAAAGCAAAAATGGGTATGTTTGAAGGAATAGTGGTTCCAACAATGTTGTATGGTTGCGAGGCGTGGACTATGGATAGAGTTGTGCGCAGGAGGATGGATGTGCTGGAAATGAGATGTTTGAGGACAATGTGTGGTGTGAGGTGGTTTGATCGAGTAAGTAACGTAAGGGTAAGAGAGATGTGTGGAAATAAAAAGAGCGTGGTTGAGAGAGCAGAAGAGGGTGTTTTGAAATGGTTTGGGCACATGGAGAGAATGAGTGAGGAAAGATTGACCAAGAGGATATATGTGTCGGAGGTGGAGGGAACGAGGAGAAGAGGGAGACCAAATTGGAGGTGGAAAGATGGAGTGAAAAAGATTTTGTGTGATCGGGTCCTGAACATGCAGGAGGGTGAAAGGAGGGCAAGGAATAGAGTGAATTGGAGCGATGTGGTATACCGGGGTTGACGTGCTGTTGGTGGATTGAGTCAAGGCATGTGAAGCGTCTGGGGTAAACCATGGAAAGCTGTGTAGGTATGTATATTTGCGTGTGTGGACGTATGTATATACATGTGTATGGTGTGGGTTGGGCCATTTCTTTCATCTCTTTCCTTGCGCTACCTCGCAAACGCGGGAGACAGCGACAAAGCAAAAAAAAAAAAATGTGTGGTATGTGTGGAAGTCGAGAACATTATCTCGGAAAGCAAAAATGGGTATGTTTGAAGGAATAGTGGTTCCAACAATGTTGTACGGTTGCGAGGCGTGGACTATGGATAGAGTTGTGCGCAGGAGGATGGATGTGCTGGAAATGAGATGTTTGAGGACAATGTGTGGTGTGAGGTGGTTTGATCGAGTAAGTAACGTAAGGGTAAGAGAGATGTGTGGAAATAAAAAGAGCGTGGTTGAGAGAGCAGAAGAGGGTGTTTTGAAATGGTTTGGGCACATGGAGAGAATGAGTGAGGAAAGATTGACCAAGAGGATATATGTGTCGGAGGTGGAGGGAACGAGGAGAAGAGGGAGACCAAATTGGAGGTGGAAAGATGGAGTGAAAAAGATTTTGTGTGATCGGGGCCTGAACATGCAGGAGGGTGAAAGGAGGGCAAGGAATAGAGTGAATTGGAGCGATGTGGTATACCGGGGTTGACGTGCTGTCAGTGGATTGAATCAAGGCATGTGAAGCGTCTGGGGTAAACCATGGAAAGCTGTGTAGGTATGTATATTTGCGTGTGTGGACGTATGTATATACATGTGTATGGGGGGGGTGGGTTGGGCCATTTCTTTCGTCTGTTTCCTTGCGCTACCTCGCAAACGCGGGAGACAGCGCAAAAAAAAAAAAATATATATATATATATATATATATATATATATATATTTTTTTTTTTTTTTTTTTTATACTTTCTTTTTTCAAACTATTCGCCATTTCCCGCATCAGCAAGGTAGCGTTAAGAACAGAGGACCGGGCCTCTGAGGGAACATCCTCACCTGGCCCCCTTCTCTGTTCCTTTTTTGGAAAATTAGAAAAAAAAAAAAAGAGGGGAGGATTTCCAGCCCCCCGCTCCCTCCCCTTTTAGTCGCCTTCTACGACACGCAGGGAATACGTGGGAAGTATTCTTTTTCCCCTATCCCCAGGGATAATATATATATATATATATATATATATATATATATATATATATATATATACATATATATATATATATATATATATATATATATATATGTATATATATATAATGTAATTGAGTGGGAGATGTATAAAAGAAAGAGACAGGAGGTCAAGAGAAAGGTGCAAGAGGTGAAAAAGAGGGCAAATGAGAGTTGGGGTGAGAGAGTATCATTAAATTTTAGGGAGAATAAAAAGATGTTCTGGAAGGAGGTAAATAAAGTGCGTAAGACAAGGCAGCAAATGGGAACTTCAGTGAAGGGCGCAAATGGGGAGGTGATAATAAGTAGTGGCGATGTGAGAAAGAGATGGAGTGAGTACTTTGAAGGTTTGTTGAATGTGTTTGATGATAGAGTGGCAGATATAGGGTGTTTTGGCCGAGGTGGTGTGCAAAGTGAGAGGGTTAGGGAAAATGATATGGTAAACAGAGAAGAGATATTAAAAGCTTTGCTGAAGGTGAAAGCCGGCAAGGCAGCAGGTTTGGATGGTATTGCAGTGGAATTTATTAAAAAAGGGGGTGACTGTAATATTGACTGGTTGGTAAGGTTATTTAATGTATGTATGACTCATGGTGAGGTGCCTGAGGATTGGCGGAATGCGTGCATTGTGCCATTGTACAAAGGCAAAGGGGATAAGAGTGAGTGCTCAAATTTCAGGGGTATAAGTTTGTTGAGTATTCCTGGGAAGTTATATGGGAGGGTATTGATTGAGAGGGTGAAGGCATGTACAGAGCATCAGATTGGGGAAGAGCAGTGTGGTTTCAGAAGTGGCAGAGGATGCGTGGATCAGGTGTTTGCTTTGAAGAATGTATGTGAGAAATACTTAGAAAAGCAAATGGATTTGTATGTAGCATTTATGGATCTGGAGAAGGCATATGATAGAGTTGATAGAGATGCTCTGTGGAAGGTATTAAGAATATATGGTGTGGGAGGCAAGTTGTTAGAAGAAGTGAAAAGTTTTTATCGAGGATGTAAGGCATGTGTACGTGTAGGAAGAGAGGAAAGTGACTGGTTCTCAGTGAATGTAGGTTTGCGGCAGGGGTGTGTGATGTCTCCATGGTTGTTTAATATGTTTATGGATGGGGTTGTTAGGGAGGTGAATGCACGAGTTTTGGAAAGAGGGGCAAGTATGAAGTCTGTTGTGGATGAGAGAGCTTGGGAAGTGAGTCAGTTGTTGTTCGCTGATGATACAGCGCTGGTGGCTGATTCATGTGAGAAACTGCAGACGCTGGTGCCTGAGTTTGGTAAAGTGTGTGAAAGAAGAAAGTTAAGAGTAAATGTGAATAAGAGCAAGGTTATTAGGTACAGTAGGGTTGAGGGTCAAGTCAATTGGGAGGTAAGTTTGAATGGAGAAAAACTGAAGCAAGTAAAGTGTTTTAGATATCTGGGAGTGGATCTGGCAGCGGATGGAACCATGGAAGCGGAAGTGGATCATATGGTGGGGGAGGGGGCGAAAATCCTGAGAACCTTGAAGAATGTGTGGAAGTCGAGAACATTATCTCGGAAAGCAAAAATGGGTATGTTTGAAGGAATAGTGGTTCCAACAATGTTGTTTGGTTGCGAGGCGTGGGCTATGGATAGAGTTGTGTGCAGGAGGGTGGATGTGCTGGAAATGAGATGTTTGAGGACAATGTGTGGTGTGAGATGGTTTGACCGAGTAAGTAACGTAAGGGTAAGAGAGATGTGTGGAAATAAAAAGAGCGTGGTTGAGAGAGTAGAAGAGGGTGTTTTGAAATGGTTTGCGCACATGGAGAGAATGAGTGAGGAAAGATTGACCAAGAGGATATATGTGTCGGAGGTGGATGGAACGAGGAGAAGTGGGAGACCAAATTGGAGGTGGAAAGATGGAGTGAAAAAGATTTTGTGTGATCGGGGCCTGAACATGCAGGAGGGTGAAAGGAGGGCAAGGAATAGAGCGATTTGGATCGATGTGGTATACCGGGGTTGACGTGCTGTCAGTGGATTGAATCAGGGCATGTGAAGCGTCTGGGGTAAACCATGGAAAGCTGTGTAGGTATGTATATTTGCGCGTGTGGACGTGTATGTATATACATGTGTATGGGGGTGGGTTGGGCCATTTCTTTCGTCTGTTTCCTTGCGCTACCTCGCAAACGCGGGAGACAGCGACAAAGCAAAAAAAAAAAATATATATATATATATATATATATATATATATATATATATATATATATATATATATATATAATATATATATTGAAACTGTTCAAAGAAGGACCGTATAGACCTTCCAATCCTTTTGTGAAAGAATTGTTATCGATCTAATCATGTAAGAAGGCGTCATCAGTAGCATGACTTCCTGAGGAGGGAGCAGCACGGATGGTGTCATGAGCCGGACTTTGCACGACACTAACCACGGATTTTTCACCTGTTTTCCCGGGGGTCAAGCCAAAGAGTAGCGCCAGGTCAAAAGGTGGTGCTCGAAAAGGATTTGCCCGGCATTGTAAGACACACAATACACTTGGATGTCCTATTGTATGTATTGTATTGTTGCATCTAAATAATCTCTCATTCTCTCGTCATACCGTTGTCAAGGACGAGTCCTGCCAACAAAACGGGACAACGCCGTTGGCAGGGTGGGGCGGGGGGCCGCCGTTAGCACAATGCAACAACGGTGTCAGGACGGGAGAAGAGAAAGGTGTTGTGCTCGAAATATTTGTCTAGAATATTGGCAAAAATGTCGGAAGGGTTGTGTGTGGGAAGGGGAGGAAATGAGGATGGGGTGTTGATTGGGAGGGAGATGGAGGATGTAGGATGGGGAGAAGGAGGGGAGGGGGAGAGGAAGGGGTAAAAGAAGGGGGATGGTGGTTGTAAAGTGAAGATAGAGGAGGGTAGCAGGTAGGAGAAGGGAAGGGAGGGAGTGGAGGGAAGGTTGAGGGGGAGAGTGAAGTGTAGAATGAAAGGAGAGAGGGAGGTGCAGGGGAGGATGATGGAGTGCAGGAGGGAGTGTGCTAGGGAGGGGCGTTGAGTGTGGAGGGGTAAGCAGGGGGAGAGGAGAGAGGGGGAGGCGGGAGAGGTAAGGTGAGGGGTACAAGTGGTGGGTAGAGGTGATGAGAAAGGGTTGGGTGAGGGAGGAAGTTCCTTTACTTCTGGTATGACGAGGTGAGAGTGAGTGAGTAACACGGGGAGGGGGGGTAATAGGGACATAGAGGGGGCACAGAGAAGGGGTAAAGGGGTGAGCTAAGGGGCAGAGGGGTATTGAGATGGGGTAAGATTGACAAGGGGTTAGGGTTGACAATACAGTATGTGGATGCAGAGAAGGGGGTAAATCTAACAGTACAGTAAAGGGTTATATAGAGAGGGTGAGTTAACAATATAGCTATGGGCTATAGTAACATAGATATACAAGTGGTAAATACGATAAGCAATGAGAGATATAGAGCAGACAGGGAAAGGAAACAAACATACAACGAAGTGGTGGTATAAAGATGGTATAAAGAATGCCTGGTATACACGGAAATGGATACATTGTGGACTATAAAGAGAAGGGACTGAAAGAATTGTTTGAACAGTTATTGGATTCCCTATTATGGATCATTCTACCTTGCTAATTTCTCTCCCACAGACGTGTGTGCATAGAGGCGTGTCTATTGACATTCTCAAGGGGGAAAGTATCGTATGCCAATGACGATTTTAGTCTGCGTTAAGTTGCCAGATACATGAGGACATCAGTACCGTTCTGTTTTTTTTCTTCCTTTGCTTAGAATGTACGTCAAGATTTGGTTTTACGGGATAGCAATATCGTCGAAAGAAAGTTGTCGAGAAATTGTACCATCTGTATTCTATCCCATCCTTAGGAGTCCAGGTGGTAGAACTAGTAGACCAAACTGTTGCAGTTGGCAGGTCCTCGACTGAATTGGAAACGATAAGTAATATGAGACACAGATCTTTATCTTGCACAGTCCCACATCTGCCTGAGCCTTGGCAACCTGTAGATTATACAGTATTAGTCAGCATCACCTGTATAGAATGATAATGAAGTCATTAATATATTATGAATGTGTGGAACCATTCAGATCCCAAGCCATATCTGTATCTCGTTTTATCAGAGGAACAAAGATGTCACATCTGCTTATCATTTGTCTTCACTTTCTACCCAACTTCCATTGATGTCATCATACATAGTATATAGTGACTGTGTTTGCTCCAGTCTCCTGCTGTGTTCTCGTGCATATCAACATTACTCCAATAAGTTCGAAGGTTTTAAGTTCGCACAATAAAATCACGAGAAAACTGTTAGATGTGAAGACGTATGAAAATCCTCACGGGATGTTTAACATAGATTTCAACACAAAGTGGTTGTACACGTCTTGGGGGCGAGTGCAAGAAGAGTAACATGAGGACCCAGGCAATCAATATTGATGGGAACTGTGAGGAAGTTTCACCATAGAATCTACTTACGCAATGATAGACTGTTATTGCTTTTGATATTATGACTGATATATATATTTTCTTGCTTTCATACTATTCGCCATTTCCCGCGTTAGCGAGTTAGCGTTAAGAACAGAGGACGGGGCCTTTGAGGGAATATCCTCACCTGGCCCTCTTCTCTGTTCCTTCCTTTGGAAAATTGAAAAAAAAAACGAGAGGGGAGGATTTCCTGCCACCCGCTTCCTCTCCTTTTAGTCGCCTTCTACGACACGCAGGGAATACGTGGGAAGTATTCTTTCTCCCCTATGCCCAGGTATATATATATATATATATATATATATATATATATATATATATATATATATATATATATATATATATATATATATATATATATATATATATATATATATATATATATATATATATATATGGTAAATTATATGGGAGGGTATTGATTGAGAGGGTGAAGGCATGTACAGAGCATCAGATTGTGGAAGAGCACTGTGGTTTCAGAAGTGGTAGAGGATGTGTGGATCAGGTTTTTGCTTTGAGGAATGTATGTGAGAAATACTTAGAAAAGCAAATGCATTTGTATGTAGCGTTTATGGATCTGGAGAAGGCATATGATAGAGTTGATAGAGATGCTCTGTGGAAGGTATTAAGAATATATGGTGTGAGAGGCAAGTTGTTAGAATTAGTGAAAAATTTTTATCGAGGATGTAAGGCATGTGTACGTGTAGGAAGAGAGGAAAGTGATTGGTTCTCAGTGAATGTAGGTTTTCGGCAGGGGTGTGTGATGTCTCCATGGTTGTTTAATTTGTTTATGGATGGGGTTGTTAGGGAGGTGAATGCAAGAGTTTTGGAAAGAGGGGCAAGTATGAAGTCTGTTGTGGATGAGAGAGCTTGGGAAGTGAGTCAGTTGTTGTTCGCTGATGATACAGCGCTGGTGGCTGATTCATGTGAGAAACTGCAGAAGCTGGTGACTGAGTTTGGTAAAGTGTGTGAAAGAAGAAAGTTAAGAGTAAATGTGAATAAGAGCAAGGTTATTAGGTACAGTAGGGTTGAGGGTCAAGTCAATTGGGAGGTAAGTTTGAATGGAGAAAAACTGGAGGAAGTAAAGTGTTTTAGATATCTGGGAGTGGATCTGGCAGCGGATGGAACCATGGAAGCGGAAGTGGATCATAGGGTGGGGGAGGGGGCGAAAATTCTGGGAGTCTTAAAGAATGTGTGGAAGTCGAGAACATTATCTCGGAAAGCCAAAATGGGTATGTTTGAAGGAATAGTGGTTCCAACAATGTTGTATGGTTGCGAGGCGTGGGCTATGGATAGAGTTGTGCGCGGGAGGATGGATGTACTGGAAATGAGATGTTTGAGGACAATGTGTGGTGTGAGGTGGTTTGATCGAGTAAGTAACGTAAGGGTAAGAGAGATGTGTGGAAATGAAAAGAGCGTGGTTGAGAGAGCAGAAGAGGGCGTTTTGAAATGGTTTGGGCACATGGAGAGAATGAGTGAGGAAAGATTGACCAAGAGGATATATGTGTCGGAGGTGGAGGGAACGAGAAGTGGGAGACCAAATTGGAGGTGGAAAGATGGAGTGAAAAAGATTTTGTGTGATCGGGGCCTGAACATGCAGGAGGGTGAAAGGAGGGCAAGGAATAGAGTGAATTGGATCGATGTGGGGTTGACGTGCTGTCAGTGGATTAAATCAGGGCATGTGAAGCGTCTGGGGTAAACCATGGAAAGCTGTGTAGGTATGTATATTTGCGTGTGTGGACGTATGTATATACATGTGTATGGGGGTGGGTTGGGCCATTTCTTTCGTCTGTTTCCTTGCGCTACCTCGCAAACGCGGGAGACAGCGGCAAAAAAAAAAAAAAAAAAAAAAATATATATATATATATATATATATATATATATATATATATATATATATATATATATATATATATATATATTATCCCTGGGGATAGGGGAGAAAGAATACTTCCCACGTATTCCCTGCGTGTCGTAGAAGGCGACTAAAAGGGAAGGGAGCGGGGGGCTGGAAATCCTCCCCTCTCTTTTTTTTTTTTTTTTTTTTTTTTTTTTTTTTTCAAAAGAAGGAACAGAGAAGGGGGCCAGGTGAGGGTATTCCCTCAAAGGCCCAGTCCTCTGTTCTTAACGCTACCTCGCTATCGCGGGAAATGGCGAATAGTATGAAAAAAAAAAAAAATATATATATATATATATATATATATATATATATATACATATCTATATCTATCTATCTATCTATCTATCTATCTATCTATATATATATATATATATATATATATATATATATATATATATACACGAATAAAGTGTATATGAACGCGCACCTTCATAGAACATACAAAGCTCCACCAGCCAAGGTGTCCCAGGTTCGATCCTGGCTGATGGAGCTTTGTATGATATATATATATATATATATATATATATATATATATATATATATATATATATATATATATATATATATATATATTTTCCCTGGGGATAGGGGACAAAGAATACTTCCCACGTATTCCCTGCGTGTCGTAAAAGGCGACTAAAAGGGGAGGGAGCGGGGGGCTGGAAATCCTCCCCTCTCGTTTTTTTTTTTTTAATTTTCCAAAAGAAGGAACAGAGAATTGGGCCAGGTGAGGGTATTCCCTCAAAGTCCCAGCCCTCTGTTCTTAACGCTACCTCGCTAATGCGGGAAATGGCGAACAGTTTGAAAGAAAGAAAAGATATATATATATATATATATATATATATATATATATATATATATATATATATATATATATATATATATTTATTCATTAATTATTCATTTATGATACTTTTCTGCTGTCTCCCGCGTTAGCGAGGTAGCGCAAGGAAACGGACGAAAAAATAGTCCAACCCACCCACATACCCATGTATATACATACACGTCCACATACGCACGCATATACATACTTATGCATTTCAACGTATACATATATATACATACACAAACATATACATATGAACACATGTACATAATTCATACTTGCTGCCTTCATTCACGTCGCCACCCCGCCACACATGAAATGAGAACACCCCCCCCCCCCCCATGCGCGCGAGGTAGCGCTAGGAAAAGACAATAAAGGCCACATTCATTCACACTCAGTCTCTAGCTGTCATGTATAATGCACCGAAAAAAATAGCTCCCTTTCCACATCCAGGCCCCACAAAACTTTCCATAGTTTACCCCAGACGCTTCACATACCCTGGTTCAATCACCACGTAGACCCTGGTATACCACATCGTTCCAATTCACTCTATTCCTTGCACGCCTTTCACCCTCCTGCATGTTCAGACCTCGATCGCTCAAAATCTTTCTCACTCCATCCTTCCACCTCCAATTTGGTCGCCCACTTCTCCCTCCCTCCACCTCTGACACATATGTTCTCTTTCTCAATCTTTCCTCACTCATTCTCTCCATGTCACCAAACTATTTCAAAACACCCTCTTCTGATCTCTCAACCACACTCTATTTATTACCACACATCTCTCTCGCCCTTACATAACTTACCTGATCAAACCGCCTCACACCAAATATTGTCCTCAAACATCTCATTTCCAACACATCCACTCTCTTCCGCAAAACTCTATATATATATATATATATATATATATATATATATATATATATATATATATATATATATATATATATATATATATATATATATATATATATATATATATATATATATATATATTTCAATGTGGCCCATTATTGCAAATTTTCACTTTCTTAAACACATTATCTATATAACCCTCGGCGTTTCTTATTTCAGAAAGGTAGGTTAAGATAAGAAAGCCGTACCTCCCCATGATTTGTGAAGTTCACACAATCTTTCGCCTGTACTATGTACATTTTGTGGAGGTAGTAAGATAGATGTATATGGTATAAAGCACCCAATCCACAGTGTAGATGAGATGCAGTGATGTAAGTCATATGAGGCAGCTTGCACGCTAAAGTCAGGTGTGTATATGTGTAGAGGAAGGTGGGGAGAGGAATGCGTCCTGAGTAGGGCAAGGGGAGAATATCAGGGGTCAGGTGTTGTGACCTCGGTCAATAATCTTGTAGGAACACGCCTTTGATCTATAAATGGGGACTGGTCGATGCTATAGGAAGACGCCTGTGATCTATATATGAGGACGGGTCGATGCTATAGGAACACACCTATGATCTATATATGAGGACGGGTCGGTGCTATAGGAACACACCTATGATCTATATATGAGGACGGGTCGGTACTATAGGAACACGCCTGTGATCTATATATGAGGACGGGTCGATGCTATAGGTGATACTACAAATGCCGCTTCATTGCCGAGCCATCAAATAGAGTCAGTGTGGCCACTGTGATAGACTGTGCGTCGATGGCTGGAGTTCTGTCATGTATGTGGACAGCTATAAGAATGTTTGTCTGTACTTGATGCAATGATAGATGCACGTGTTTCATCTAACCTCGTCAGAACTGAGGACCACAGAATCCTCACACGGATTTATGTAGGTGTTCCCTGGTCCAGGTGGTCAGCGCTTCGTCGTCCAAGAGCGCTCATCTGATTTATCCACTGTAGCAAACTGGTATTTTTTTATGGGGGAAGGCTCAGTTCCCACTCGTATAACTGCTGTGGTAAACTACATCGGCTTTCACTCGAACGTCCCGAGGGCTTGAGTGTTGTTGTTATGCATGATGGAGTTGGCTGATTTCGGACTTTTGTAATGGATGGAAATTCTGTAAGCTTTCGGTATCTATCGGCAGGGGCAAGGGCGGGCGGTGTGGTGTACAGATTCCATG
Organism: Panulirus ornatus; assembly: GCF_036320965.1. Taxonomy (NCBI): domain Eukaryota; kingdom Metazoa; phylum Arthropoda; class Malacostraca; order Decapoda; family Palinuridae; genus Panulirus; species Panulirus ornatus. The sequence continues at coordinate 21,486,735 of NC_092288.1, read as the reverse complement.
AGTGATTTCTCGGTCAGCTCCCGCGTCGTGTTTATATACTGCAGTGACGATGCTTCGAAAACACACATTTTAAGTTGTTATTCTGCTCCAGGCGTGGTGGTGACGTGTACACGTTCCCTCAGGATAACATCTGGATTGGTTCTGGAGCAACGTGTCCTCGCGAGTACCTGACGTATCGTAGATGGACCTCAGTCCAGGAGAAGTATGTTTTCAAGGCCGTAGAGACGCATGTCTTCACGATCTGCTTATAGTCATCACTACACTCTCGATCGCCGTTCGGACACCAGCGCATATATATATATATATATATATATATATATATATATATATATATATATATATATATATATAGATATATATATGAAATAACTAATAGGAAATGCTAGCGGTAGCATTCCCGCCTGTGGAGCAGGAGTCCCGGGTCCGATCATGGCTGTTAGAGGTTTGTATGTTCTATGAAGGTGCGCGTTCATATCCACTTTATTCGTATATGTATATATATATATATATATATATATATATATATATATATATATATATCATACAAAGCTCCAACAGCCAGGATCGAACCTGGGACCCCTTGTGCAAGAGGCAGGCATGCTAACCGCTAGGCTAAGGGACTGTATAATAGGAAACAACTATTCGAAATATTAAGTACTCGAATACCCTTCGTCTCACAATGGTGAGCAACGGGGTCTATCGGTTGTTTCCGAACAGAACACATAGCCAGCTGATAGCGTTTTACCGAACCTGACTGTACAACGTGGAGTTATATGAATACGAATAAAGTGTATATGAACGCGCACCTTCATGCTATGTATGTTCTATGAAGGTGCGCGTTGACATATACCACATCGATCCAATTCACTCTATTCCTTGCCCTCCTTTCACCCTCCTGCATGTTCAGGCCCCGATCACACAAAATCTTTTTCACTCCATCTTTCCACCTCCAATTTGGTCTCCCACTTCTCCTCGTTCCCTCCACCTCCGACACATATATCCTCTTCGTCAATCTTTCCTCACTCATTCTCTCCATGTGACCAAACCATTTCAAAACACCCTCTTCTGCTCTCTCAACCACACTCTTTTTATTTCCACACATCTCTCTTTCCCTTATATTACTTACTCGATCAAACCACCTCACACCACATATTGTCCTCAAACATCTCATTTCCAGCACATCCACCCTCCTCCGCACAACTCTATCCATAGCCCACGCCTCGCAGCCATACAACATTGTTGGAACCACTATTCCTTCAAGCATACCCATTTTTGCTTTCCGAGATAATGTTCTCGCCTTCCAAACATTCTTCAAGGCTCCCAGAATTTTCGCCCCTTCCCCCGCCCTATGATTCACTTCCGCTTCCATGGTTCCATCCGCTGACAGATCCACTCCCAGATATCTAAAATACTTTACTACCTCCAGTTATTTTTCATTCAAACTTACCTCCCAATTGACTTGACCCTAAACCCTACTGTACCTAATAACCTTGCTCTTATTCACATTTACTAGTAACTTTCTTCTTTCACACACTTTACCAAACTCAGTCACCAGCTTCTGCAGTTTCTCACATGAATCAGCCACCAGCGCTGTATCATCAGCGAACAACAACTGACTCACTTGAAAAGCTCTCTCATCCACAACAGACTGCATACTTGCCCCTCTTTCCAAATCTCTTGCATTCACCTCCCTAACAACCCCATCCATAAACAAATTAAACAACTATGGAGACATCACACACCCCTGCCGCAAACGTAAATTCACTGAGAACCAATCACTTTCCTCTCTTCCTACACGCACACATGCCTTACATCCTCGATAAAAACTTTTCACTGCTTCTAACAACTTGCCTCCCACACCATATATTCTTAATACCTTCCACAGAGCATCTCGATCAACTCTATCATATGCCTTCTCCAGATCCATAAATGCTACATACAAATCCATTTGCTTTTCTAAGTATTTCTCACATACATTCTTCAAAGCAAACACCAGATCCACACATCCTTTACCATTTCTGAAACCACACTGCTCTTGCCCAATCTGATGCTCTGTACCTGCCTTCACCATCTCAATCAATACCCTGCCATATAATTTACCAGGAATACTCAACAAACTTATACCTCTGTAATTTGAGCACTCACTCTTCTACCCTTTGCCTTTGTACAATGGCACTATGTAAGCATACCGCCAATCCTAAGGCACCTCACCGTGAGTCATACATATATTAAATAACCTTACCAACCAGTCAACAACACAGTCACCCCCTTTTTTAATAAATTCCACTGCAATACCATCCAAACCTGCTGCCTTGCCGGCTTTCATCTTCCGCAAAGATTTACTACCTCTTCTCTGTTTACCAAATCATTTTCCCTAACCCCCTCACTTTGCACACTACCTCGACCAAAACACCCTATATCTGCCACTCTATCATCAAACACATTCAACAAACCTTCAAAATACTCACTCCATCTCCTTCTCACATCACCACTACTTGTTATCACCTCCCCATTAGCCCCCCTTACTGAAGTTCCTATTTGTTCCCTTGTCTTACGCACTTTATTTACCTCCTTCCAGAACATCTTTTTATTCTCCCTAAAATTTAATGATACTCTCTCACCCCAACTCTCATTTTCCATCTTTTTCACCTCTTGCACCTTTCTCTTGACCTCCTGCCTCTTTCTTTTATACATCTCCCACTCATTTGTATTATTTCCCTGCAAAAATCGTCGAAATGCCTCTCTCCTCTCTTTCACTAATACTCTTACTTCTTCATCCCACCACTCACTACCCTTTCTAATCAACCCACCTCCCACGCTTCTCATACCACAAGCATCTTTTGCGCAAGCCTTCACTGCTTCCCTAAATACATCCCATTCCTCCCCCACTCCCCTTACCTCCTTTGTTCTCACCTTTTTCCATTCTGTACTCAATCTCTCCTGATACTTCCTCACACAAGTCTCCTTCCCAAGCTCACTTACTCTCACCACTCTCTTCACCTCAACATTATCTCTTCTTTTCTGAAAACCCATACAAATCATCACTTTCGCCTCCACAAGATGATGATCAGACATCCCTCCAGTTGCACGTCTCACCACATTAACATCCAAAAGTCTCTCTTTCGCGCGCCTATCAATTAACACGTAATCCAATAAAGCTCTCTGGCCATCTCTCCTACTTGCATACCTATACTTATGTATATCTCGCTTTTTAAACCAGATATTCCCAATCACCAGTCCTTTTTCAGCACATAAATCTACAAGCTCTTCACCATTTCCATTTACAACACTAAACACCCCATGTATATATATATATATATATATATATATATATATATATATATTTTTTTTTTTTTTATTTATTTTGCTTTGTCGCTGTCTCCCGCGTTTGCGAGGTAGCGCAAGGAAACAGACGAAAGAAATGGCCCAACCCATCCCCATACACATGTACATACATACTCGTCCCCACACGCAAATATACATACCCATACATCTCAATGTACACATATATATACACACACAGATATATACATATACACACATGCACACAATTCACACTGTCTGCCCCTACTCATTCCCATCGCCGCCTCCCCACACATGGAATAACAACCCTCCCCCCCTCATGTGTGCGAGGTAGCGCTAAGAAAAGACAACAAAGGCCACATTCGTTCACACTCAGTCTCCAGCTGTCATGCAATAATGCCCGAAACCACAGCTCCCTTTCCACATCCAGGCCCCACACAACTTTCCATGGTTTACCCCAGACGCTTCACATGCCCTGATTCAATCCATTGATAGCACGTCGACCCCGGTATACCACATCGATCCAAGTCACTCTATTCCTTGCCCGCCTTTCACCCTCCTGCATATTCAGGCCCCGATCACTCAAAATCTTTTTCACTCCATCTTTCCCCTTCCAATTTGGTCTGTAAATTGTATATTTGCGTGTGTGGACGTATGTATATACATGTGTATGGGGGTGGGTTGGGCCATTTCTTTCGTCTGTTTCCTTGCGCTACCTCGCAAACGCGGGAGACAGCGACAAAGCAAAAAAAAAAAAAAAAGTATATGTGCATATATATATATATATATATATATATATATATATATATATATATATATATATATATATATATATATATATATATATTTTTTTTTTTTTTTTTTTTTTGCTTTGTCGCTGTCTCCCGCGTTTGCGAGGTAGCGCAAGGAAACAGACGAAAGAAATGGCCCAACCCACCCCCATACACATGTATATACATAAGTCCACACACGCAAATATACATACCTACACAGCTTTCCATGGTTTACCCCAGACGCTTCACATGCCCTGATTCAATCCACTGACAGCACATCAACCCCGGTATACCACATCGCTCCAATTCACTCTATTCCTTGCCCTCCTTTCACCCTCCTGCATGTTCAGGCCCCGATCACACAAAATCTTTTTTACTCCATCTTTCCACCTCCAATTTGGTCTCCCTTTTCTCCTCGTTCCCTCCACATCCGATACATATATCCTCTTGGTCAATCTTTCCTCACTCATTCTCTCCATGTGCCCAAACCATTTCAAAACACCCTCTTCTGCTCTCTCAACCACGCTCTTTTTATTTCCACACATCTCTCTTACCCTTACGTTACTCACTCGATCAAACCACCTCACACCACACATTGTCCTCAAACATCTCATTTCCAGCACATCCATCCTCCTGCGCACAACTCTATCCATAGTCCACGCCTCGCAACCATACAACATTGTTGGAACCACTATTCCTTCAAACATACCCATTTTTGCTTTCCGAGATAATGTTCTCGACTTCCACACATTCTTCAAGGCTCCCAGAATTTTCGCCCCCTCCCCACCCTATGATCCACTTCCGCTTCCATGGTTCCATCCGCTGCCAGATCCACTCCCAGATATCTAAAACACTTCACTTCCTCCAGTTTTTCTCCATTCAAACTCACCTCCCAATTGACTTGACCCTCAACCCTACTGCACCTAATAACCTTGCTCTTATTCACATTTACTCTTAACTTTCTTCTTTCACACACTTTACCAAACTCAGTCACCAGCTTCTGCAGTTATATATATGTATATATATATATATATATATATAATGAATGAAAAGATTAAGCAAGAAATACTTGTAAGTCTTATTGTATAAAGTTGGGGGTTGATATGGTTAGTTGTGGTCGTTGTGTTTAGTGATAGGTTGGTTGATGAGGGACACACAAGACACGTCCACACCTAGCTGAGGCTCCTGCTGCTGCTGCTATTGATGCTGCTCGTCCTGCTGCTGTTGCTCCTGCTTCTGCTGCTGCTTCTGCTGCTGCTCCTGCTGCTCCTGTTCCTGTTCCTGCTGCTCCTGCTGCTGCTGCTGCTGCTGTTACTGCTGCTCCTGCTTCTCCTGCTGCTGTTGCTGTTCCTGATACTCCTGCTCCTCCTTCTGCTGCTGCTCCTCCTGCTGCTCCTACTAATGTTGCTCCTGCTGCTGCTCCTGCTGCTGCTAATGTTGCAGCTGCTACTGCTCCTGCTGCTGCTCCTGCTGCTGCTAATGTTGCAGCTGCTACTGCTGCTCCTGCTCCTGCTGCTGCTGCTGCTGCTGCGATTCCTGCTACTGATGCTCCTCTTGCTCTTGCTTCTGATGCTGCTCCTCCTGCTGGTGCTCCTGCTGCTGCTCCTCCTGCTGGTGCTCCTGCTGCTCCTGCTCCTGCTGCTGCTCCTCCTGCTGGTGCTCCTGCTGCTCCTGCTCCTGCTGGTGCTAGTGCTGCTGCTGCTGCTGCTGGTGCTCCTGCTGCTCCTGCTCCTGCTGCTGCTAGTGCTGCTGCTGCTGCTGCTGCTAATGATGCTGCTTCTGCTACTGCTGTTGATGTTACCACTGTTACTGCTTCTACTGCTACTGCTACTACTGCTACTTCTAATACTGCTCATGCTACTGTTACTGCCATTACCACTACTTCTACTGCTACTTCTACTACTGTCATTACTGTTAGCAATGTTGCCACTACTGCTACTATTACTACTACTACTACTATTACTACTACTACTACTACTACTACTACTACTACTACTACTACTACTACTATTTGTGTTGCCTCCGTTGCTACTACTACTGTTGCTGCTGCTGTTACTGCTACAGCCTGCTCTCCCCCACCCCTGCCACTACTGCTACTTAATCATGCTGTTCCTTCAGTTCCTCGTATGTAGTTGCCTACGACTGTCCTGGTCCATTTACCTCATCTACTCTCCTTCTCTCCTCATCTACCTCTCCCTCTGCCGTTTTCTTCGTCATTTCTTTACCATTGTTATTTATTCTTTTGAAAAGTCTCTTGCCTTTCTCTTCAGTCCTGGCTCAAATCAGATCCCAAGTTTCCACATGTGTCACTTTTGTATTCGCCACTTGTCCAAGCCTCGTCCAAGGCTTTTCCCATCAGATATTTTGTGCTTTGCTTCGCTTGCTTTATTGCAAGTCTTCTCTCTCTCTCTCTCTCTCTCTCTCTCTCTCTCTCTCTCTCTCTCTCTCTCTCTCTCTCTCTCTCTCTCTCTCTCAGAGCACCCACCGGACCTGACAGGAGTCCTCTTCCCTGCGCTTAAAAGAAAACTCTCTCTCTCTCTCTCTCTCTCTCTCTCTCTCTCTCTCTCTCTCTCTCTCTCTCTCTCTCTCTCTCTCTCTCTCTCTCTCAGAGCACCCACCGGACCTGACAGGAGTCCTCTTCCCTGCGCTTAAAAGAAAACTCTCTCTCTCTCTCTCTCTCTCTCTCTCTCTCTCTCTCTCTCTCTCTCTCTCTCTCTCTCTCTCTCTCTCCTTCTTAAAACCAGAGTTAAGCAAGACACGGCTGCCACTTCCCCCCGCCACTCTGGCCTCCCATTATAGCGTACGAATGCTATTCATTTGTAATGGTTGTGGTAAACATTGACGCCCCTTCCGCGGAGAGCCGGACCCACTCACTGGAGACGTGAGGTGCACGGCTAAGGTGGTAGACCAGCCGGCTCTGCTCAGCTGCAGGAGGAGGAGGAGGAGGAGGAGGAGGAGGAGGAGGAGGAGGAGGGTGGAAGAGATAGAGACAGTGATGGGACGAGTGGGTGGTGTTGGGAGGGGGACGGGAGGTGCCGTGGAAGAAGGAAAAGGAGAAGAAGAAGAAGAAGAAGAACAAGAAGAAGAAGAAGAAGAAGAAGAAGAAGAAGAAGAAGAAGAAGAAGAAGAAAAGAAGAAGAAGAAGAAGAAGAAGAAGGAGAGGAGGAGGAGGAAGAAAAAGAAAAATTCAAAAACAAGGAAAGGGAGGAAGAGGAGGAGGAGGAGGAGGTGGATATGATGAGGATGATGATGAAGAAGGAGGTTGTGGTTGTTGATCAAGCTTAAGGACTACAAGATGGTTGTAGTAATGCGTCACGTTAGTGGTTGTTGGTCAGACTTAAGGTTGTAGTAATGACCACAATGATGGTTGTGGTGTTGATCCACACTGGTGATCATGGTTGTAGGTTGTGTTGGTGTTGGTGTGGCACACTAAGGGTTGTGGTAGTGGCTCGCTCTATTGGTAATGGTAGTAGTTTTCTCTGAAGGTTGTAGTTGTGGTTCATAGTTGGGGGTTAGCCACAACAGAAGTTGTGATTGTGGGTTGTTCTGGAGGTTGTGATTGTGGGTTATTCTGGAGGTTGTGATTGTGGGTTATTCTGGAGGTTGTGATTGTAAGTTACTCTGGAGGTTGTGATTGTGGACTTCTCTGGAGGTTGTGACTATGGATTAGTCTGGAGGTTGTAACGGGTGATACAGTTGAAGTTTGTGGTGGACTACCACACTGGCTCCTGTGGTAGACTACCACACTGGTTGCTGTGGTGGTGGTGAGTTATACCGAAGGTTTTGGTGCTTGGCCACACTGCCTGTTGTAGATGTGGCAACTGTGGTGCTGAGCCACATTGCTTGTTGTGCTGATGGCCACACTGGAGGTTGTGGTGTTATCAGACCTGAGTTTGTGATAGTGAAGGCCACATTGAAAGCTTTTTGTGCCACAGTGGTTGTTGTGGTGTTGCTGGAGCCACACCTGCAGGTTGTGGTAGTGATGGGCCACATCAATGGTTGTGGTGATAGTCCACACTGACATGTGTGGTAGAGGGGGGGGCTACATTATTGGTTGTGATATTTCACCAGAGTGGAGAGGCACTCTGGAGGTTGTGCTCGGGGGCCACACCGGTGGTTGTGACGGGCCGCACTGTTGGTTGTAGTTGTGATTCACACTGGTGGTTGTGTGTGGACACACTTGAACTCGTGATAGTAATTCTCATTGGTAGATGAGGTGATGGGCCACACTTGTGGTTGTTGTGGTGGACCAAATTACAGGCTGGTTGTGGGCCACACTGGTGTTATGACAGCAGAATACATTAGATCGAGGTTATGGTGATAGAATAGACTACACTGGATGTTATGAAGTCGAGCTAAACTGAAGGTTGTAGGGGTGGGTTATACTGGAAGTTGTGGTAATGCGGCCACATGAGTGGTTGTGAGGGGCCACTCTGGCATTGTGGTGGTAGGGTATACTGGTGGTTGTGGCCGCGAGTGACACTGGAGGTTGGTGATGGGCCACAACCAAGGATGTGGTAGTGGGCCACTCTGGTGGTTGTGGTGATGGGCCCCACTAGCAGGGTTGATCAAACTGGTGGTTATAGATGGGCTACGTTGATGGTTATGATGGGCCACACTGGAGATTGTGGTGCTGGGGCCACACTGGAGATTATGGTGCTGGGGCCACACTGGAGATTGTGGTGCTGGGGCCGCACTGGAGATTGTGGTGCTGGGGCCACACTGGAGATTATGGTGCTGGGGCCACACTGGAGATTGTGGTGCTGGGGCAACACTGGAGATTATGGTGCTGGGGCCACACTGGAGATTGTGGTGCTGGGGCCACACTGGAGATTATGGTGCTGGGGCCACACTGGAGATTGTGGTGCTGGGGCAACACTGGAGATTATGGTGCTGGGGCCACACTGGAGATTGTGGTGCTGGGGCCACACTGGAGATTATGGTGCTGGGGCCACACTGGAGATTGTGGTGCTGGGGCCACACTGGAGATTATGGTGCTGGGGCCACACTGGAGATTGTGGTGCTGGGGCCACACTGGAGATTATGGTGCTGGGGCCACACTGGAGATTGTGGTGCTGGGGCCACACTGGAGATTGTGGTGCTGGGGCCACACTGGAGATTGTGGTGCTGGGGCCACACTGGAGATTGTGGTGCTGGGGCCACACTGGAGATTGTGGTGCTGGGGCCACACTAGAGATTGTGGTGCTGGGGCCACACTGGAGATTATGGTGCTGGGGCCACACTGAAGATTGTGGTGCTGGGGCCACACTGGAGATTATGGTGCTGGGGCCACACTGGAGATTGTGGTGCTGGGGCCACACTGGAGATTATGGTGCTGGAGCCACACTGGAGATTGTGGTGCTGGAGCCACACTGGAGATTATGGTGCTGGGGCCACACTGGAGATTGTGGTGCTGGGGCCACACTGGAGATTATGGTGCTGGGGCCACACTGGAGATTATGGTGCTGGGGCCACACTGGAGATTGTGGTGCTGGGGCCACACTGGAGATTGTGTTGCTGGGGCCACACTGGAGATTGTGGTGCTGGGGCCACACTGGAGATTGTGGTGCTGGGGCCACACTTAAAATTGTGGTGCTGGGGCCACACTGGAGATTGTGGTGCTGGGGCCACACTTAAAATTGTGGTGCTGGGGCCACACTGATGATGTAGAGGTGAACCACATTAGTAACTATGGTTGGCCACACTAGATGTCGTTGCGATTGGCCAAACTTGTAGTTATGAGACAGTAATGAGTGTGATGGTTGGTCACTCTACTGGTTGTTGTAGTGGACCACACTAGTGTTAGTGGTAGAGGACCACACTTAAGGATGTGATGGTAGATGTCATTGGTTGTGCTAGTGGTTGTGGTAGTATGATACACTGTGGTAGTTGGCCACACTCTTTGGTGTGGTGGTGGGCCACATTGATTGTTGTCATGCTAGGCCACACTGGCTGTAGTGTTGGTGTAAGACTGAAAGTCATATTAGGCCACACTGGAGGTTGTTAATTTGGGTCATATTGATGGTTGTGGCTGTGGGCCACACTGGAGGCTTCAGTGGTGGGCTACACTGAGAGTGGTGGGGATGCGCCACTCTGGAAGCTGTGGTCGTGGGCCACACTGAAGGCTGTGGTAGCGGGCCACACTGGAGGCTGTGGTAGCGGGCCACACTGGAGGCTGTGGTAGCGGGCCACACTGGAGGCTGTGGTAGCGGGCCACACTGGAGGCTGTGGTAGTGGCTGCGCTGAAGGGCTTTGGTGGTGGGCTGCATTTGAGATGTGGTGGTGGGCTACACTGGACATTGTGGTGGTGGGCTACACTGGACATTGTGGTGGTGGGCCACACTGGACATTGTGGTGGTGGGCCACACTGGGAGTAGTCAGGAAAAGCTACACCCAAGAGTCATGCGGTTGTGGGCTAAACTACAATATGTGGAGGTGGGCCACACCAACGATTGTGGTTGTAGTAGTAGTAGGCCACACAAGTGGTTTTAGTAGCGGTGTAGGGCCACATTGTAGGGTGTGGTGTTGGTCCCCAGTGTAAACTGTGGTGATGGCCACACTGGGGTTGTTGTGTTGGTCCCCAGTGTAAACTGTGGTGATGGCTACACTGGAGGCTGTGGTGCTGGGCCACACTGGAGAGTGTGGTGTTTGGCCATACTGGAGGTTGTGGTGTTTGGCCACAGTGGAGGTTGTGGTGTTTGGCCACAGTGGAGGTTGTGGTATTGAGGTAAACTTGTGGTTGTGATGTTGAGCCACAATAAAGGGTACGACACTAGACCGTACTGCATTAACGTCAAAAATATTTAGGACCCTTTCATGAACTACAAGTAAACCCTGGAAAAAAAGAAGCCATGCTTAAGTACCAAAGAGACGATCGTCATATTAAGCAAAATATATAATTATTCTGTCGCTAATCTGTGCTGCAGAAACCACTTCCTTTTCCTATACATCAATGCTCTACTTAAAAGGGTTCACATCTTTATAGAATTGGTTGATCCAATACCATAATAGTTCATGAACATCGTTCCAAAGGGATTCACATCCATGGTAAACTCTTTGATCCTTTATATCATGATAGTCAGAGCTTCTCCATTCAGTCGAATCCGCCTCCCTGTAGGATTTGTTTACATACTCTTTCTTTTCACATTTTCAATGGAGTGGGGATACCATAAAGGGACTATCAACATATATACTCGATCATATGTTTCTCAAGCGCTCAGGAGCTCGATAGATAATCCCGGGAAACAACAGGGGAAATTCCCTCGCCTCATTTGCTACGCCAGAGTAACTTAGGAGAATAATATGCTGGGGAAATGTTAGGAGAAAGTTGAAGGTTACTGCTAAGTAAATCGGATGCTGGAATAAATGACTCCTCCTACTTACCATCCGCTGCATAATGTGACCACAATTCTTTCGCCAGAAAAAGCGAAGTAATATTAAATTTTACAGTAGTTTTAGTATAATGTATATTTTTTAATGCAGGTGTGCATATATTTAGGAATGTATTCATGGCAATATTCGGTTTAACGTTAAACATAAATAAGCTGTTTTTTGGAAATAAGAATCAAATTCTAAATTGCTACATTGAATATATATATATATATATATATATATATATATATATATATATATATATATATATATATATATATATATATATATATATATATATATAATTCGAATTCCCTTATGATTAATGAAAAACATGCACCAACACGGCAAATTTTGCAATGAAGTTAATAGAATATTAAAAATATTCAGTACATATCACATCAGAATAAAACATTTCATTGTAGTTTTAGTCAAGGAGCAAATTAAACGGTATAATGCACCACAAGAGCAAATTATTTTGTAAGGTCATTTAAGAAAGAATTTTATTTCGTAGTCAAAAGATATTGTCTTGTGTTGTATATCACCTCTGGTCTGTCTGCTCCCGGGTCTGCTGGGGTGAGGGTTGTGTGTGTGTGTGTGTGTGTGTGTGTTTATACCCACATGGAGAGTTAATATCCCAAGGACGAATGTGAGGACTACGATCCTTGGAGTACGACGGTACGACCTTTGAACGCGACGGTACGACCTTTGAACGCGACGGTACGACCTTTGAACGTGACGGGATGACCATTAAACACGACGGTATAAGACTCGACGGTAAGACCCTTTAAGTACGAAGGTACAACCGTTGAACACGACGGTGCGACCACTGAACACGACAATACGACCACTGAACACGACGGTACGATCATTGAATTCGACAGTATGCGACTATTGAACACGACATTATACGACCATTGAACACAACGGTACGATGATTGAACACAAGGGTACGACCCTTTGATTTCGACGGTGCGACCATTGAACACAACGGTACGACCACTGAACACAAAGGTACGACCACTCAATACGATAATACGACCCTTGAGTCTTTTAGACCATACCCTCTACGTTAACCCACCACGGGAAGGTAGAAAAAAAAAAAATAGCCAGGCCAAATTACCCTAATTCCCGTGGTAGTGTTGCATGGAGGGAGGTGTGGTAGTGTTGTATGGAGGGAGGTGTGGTAGTGTTGCATGGAGGGAGGTGTGGTAGTGTTGCAGGGAGGGTGGTGTGGTAGTGTTGCATGGAGGGAGGTGTGGTAGTGTTGCAGGGAGGGTGGTGTGGTAGTGTTGCATGGAGGGAGGTGTGGTAGTGTTGCAGGGAGGGTGGTGTGGTAGTGTTGCATGGAGGGAGGTGTGGTAGTGTTGCAGGGAGGGTGGTGTGGTAGTGTTGCATGGAGGGAGGTGTGGTAGTGTTGCAGGGAGGGTGGTGTGGTAGTGTTGCAGGGAGGGTGGTATGGTAGTGTTGCATGGAGGGTGGTGTTGTAATGTTGCAGGGAGGGTGGTGTAGTAGTGTTGCATGGAGGGAGGTGTGGTAGTGTTGCAGGGAGGGTGGTGTGGTAGTGTTGCATGGAGGGAGGTGTGGTAGTGTTGCAGGGAGGGTGGTGTGGTAGTGTTGCATGGAGGGAGGTGTGGTAGTGTTGCAGGGAGGGTGGTGTGGTAGTGTTGCATGGAGGGTAGTGTGGTAGTGTTGCATGAAGGGTGGTGTGGTAGTGTTGCAGGGAGGGTGGTGTGGTAGTGTTGCAGGGAGGGTGGTGTGGTAGTGTTGCAGGGAGGGTGGTGTGGTAGTGTTTCAGGGAGGGTGGTGTTGTAATGTTGCAGGGAGGATGGTGTGGTAGTGTTGCAGGGAGGGTGGTGTTGTAATGTTGCAGGGAGGATGGTGTGGTAGTGTTGCAGGGAGAGTGGTGTTGTAATGTTGCAGGGAGGATGGTGTGGTAGTGTTTCAGGGAGGGTGGTGTTGTAATGTTGCAGGGAGGATGGTGTGGTAATGTTGCAGGGAGGGTGGTGTTGTAATGTTGCAGCGAGGATGGTGTGGTAGTGTTGCAGGGAGGGTGGTGGTTGTAATGTTGCAGAGGGCGAGAGCTGGTGTGGTAGTGTTGCAGAGGGAGGGTGGTGTTGTAATGTTGGCAGGGAGGATTGGTGTGGGTAGGTGTTTCAGGAGGGTGGTGTGTGTGAATGTTTGCAGGGAGGATGGTGTGGTAGTGTTGCAGGGAGGGTGGTGTGGTAGTGGTTGCAGGGAGGGTGGGTGGTTGGTCTTGCAGGGAGGGTGGTGTGGTAGTGTTGCAGGGAGGGTGGTGTGGTAGTGTTGCAGGAGGTGGGGTAGGTTGCAGGTCGGATGGTGTGGTAGTGTTGCATGGAGGGTGGTGTGGTAGTGTTTGCAGGGAGGGTGGTGTGGTAAGTGTTGCAGGGAGGGTGGTGTGGTAGTGGTTGCAGGGAGGGTGGTGTGGTGGTGTTGCAGGAGGGGTGGGGTGGTAGTGTTGAAGGGAGGGTGGTGTGGTAGCGCTGCAGGGAGGTGGGTGTGGTAGTGTTGCAGGGAGGGTGATGTGGTAGTGTTGCATGGAGGGTGGTGTGGTAGTGTTGCAGGGAGGGTGGTGTGGTAGTGTTGCAGGGAGGGTGGTGTGGTAATGTTGCAGGGAGGGTGGTGTGGTAGTGTTGCAGGGAGGGTGGTGTGGTAGTGTTGCAGGGAGGGTGGTGTGGTAGTGTTGCAGGGAGGGTGGTGTGGTAGTGTTGCAGGGAGGGTGGTGTGGTAGTGTTGCAGGGAGGGTGGTGTGGTAGTGTTGCAGGGAGGATGGTGTGGTAGTGTTGCAGGGAGGGTGGTGTTGTAATGTTGCAGGGAGGGTGGTGTGGTAGTGTTGCAGGGAGGGTGGTGTTGTAATGTTGCAGGGAGGATGGTGTGGTAGTGTTTCAGGGAGGGTGGTGTTGTAATGTTGCAGGGAGGATGGTGTGGTAGTGTTGCAGGGAGGGTGGTGTTGTAATGTTGCAGGGAGGATGGTGTGGTAGTGTTTCAGGGAGGGTGGTGTTGTAATGTTGCAGGGAGGATGGTGTGTTAGTGTTGGAGAGGGTGATGTGGTACTGTTGCAGGGAGGGTGGTGTGGTAGTGTTTCAGGGAGGGTGGTGTTGTAATGTTGCAGGGAGGATGGTGTGGTAGTGTTGCAGGAGGGTGGTGTGGTAGTGTTGCAGGGAGGGTGGTGTGGTAGTGTTGCAGGAAGGGTGGTGTGGTAGTGTTGCAGGCAGGGTGGTATGGTCGTGTTGCAGGGAGGCTGGTGTTGCAGTGTTGCAGTGTGGATGGTATTGTAGTGTTGCAAGTGGACTGAGGTCTGGCCAACACCAGGACTGAGATATGGCCATCATTAGGACTTGGGTGTGGCCAGCTGTAGGACCGTCCTGCGGCCACTCCTAGGACTGTGATGTGGCCAGCTCCAAAACCGTCCTGTGGCCAGTCCAGAATGAGATGTGGCCAGTACCAAACCTGAGGTGTGGCCAACAGGAGGGCTGAAGTTTGGCCAGCAGAAGGGCTGTGGTGTGGCCAGCAGGAGGCGGGGTTGTGGCCAGCAGGAGAGCTGGGTTGTAGCCAGCAGGAGGGCTGGGTTGTGGCCAGCAGGAGAGCTGGGTTGTGGCCAGCAGGAGGGCTGGGTTGTGGCCAGCAGGAGGGCTGGGCTGTGGCCAGTACCTCAATAGACTGTATTACAAGGTTGTTGTGGCCAGTGATCATAATAATGACAGCTTGCCCTGGTCCTCTGTCTCGCCGTTTGTGTTGAGAATGACCCTTGTTGACGGTAGACAGGCTGACGTTGAGACAGACGCATGGTAGCAACAGACAGACAGACACACATACACCCAGACAGACAGATGATTTTACCACTGCGCGCCCATGAGTCGAACCCAGGCTCCCAGGATACAGTATGAAGTCGGCGTACCACTGTGTCACCAATGGACAGATGACCTATCTTTCACTGGAGCGCCCGTCTACAGCTTCTGTCTCGCCTTACAAACACATTATGAGCGGCTGGAAACCTGGCAGGTACAGAGGGACAGGTTATGTCCTAGTGGTGGTCCAGTGGAACGATGACCAACTGCTGTTATGGCTTCGACTCTCGGCGGGGGCACTTTGGAGAAATTGCTTGGATACGTTTACATGTTTATATATATATATATATATATATATATATATATATATATATATATATATATATATATATATATATATATATATATATATATATATATTTTTTTTTTTTTTTTTTTTTTTCTTATACTATTCGCCATTTCCCGCGGTAGCGAGGTAGCTTTAGGAACAGAAGACTGAGCCTTTGAGGGAAATCCCCACTTGGCCCCCGTCTCTGTTCCTTCCTTTGGAAAATCAAAAATGAGAGGGGGGGATTTCCAGCCCCCCGCTCCCTTCCCTTTTAGTCGCCTTTTGCGACACGCAGGGAATACGTGGGAAGTATTGTTTCTCCCCTATCCCCAGGGATATATATATATATATATATATATATATATATATATATATATATATATATATATATATATATATATATATATATATATATATATATATATATATATATATATATATATATATATATATATATATATATATAATATATATATATATATATATATATATATATATATATAAATATATATATATATATATATATATATATATATATATATATATATATATATATATATATATATATATATTTTTTTTTTTTTTTTTCTTTTCCTTTGCCGCTGTCTCCCGCGTTTGCGAGGAAGCGCAAGGAAACAGACGAAAGAAATAGCCCAACCCACCCCCATACACATGTATATACATACGTCCACACACGCAAATATACATACCTACACAGCTTTCCATGGTTTACCCCAGACGCTTCACATGCCCTGATTTAATCCACTGACAGCACGTCAACCCCGGTATACCACATCGATCCAATTCACTCTATTCCTTGTCCTCCTTTCACCCTCCTGCATGTTCAGGCCCCGATCACACAAATTCTTTTTCACTCCATCTTTCCACCTCCAATTTGGTCTCCCACTTCTCCTCGTTCCCTCCACCTCCGACACATATATCCTCTTGGTCAAACTTTCCTCACTCATTCTCTCCATGTGCCCAAACCATTTCAAAACACTCTTCTGCTCTCTCAACCATGCTCATTTTATTTCCACACATCTCTCTTACCCTTACGTTACTTACTCGATCAAACCACCTCACACCACACATTGTCCTCAAACATCTCATTTCCAGCACATCCATCCTCCTGCGCACAACTCTATCCATAGCCCACGCCTCGCAACCATACAACATTGTTGGAACCACTATTCCTTCAAGCATATCCATTTTTGCTTTCCGAGATAATGTTCTCGACTTCCACACATTCTTCAAGGCTCCCAGGATTTTCGCCCCCTCCCCCACCCTATGATCCACTTCCGCTACCATGGTTCCATCCGAATCCGGATCCACTCCCAGATATCTAAAACACTTTACTTCCCCCAGTTTTTCTCCATTCAAACTTACCTCCCAATTGACTTGACCCTCAACCCTACTGTACCTAATTACCTTGCTCTTATTCACATTTACTCTTAAATATATATATATAAATATATATATATATATATATATATATATATATATATATATATATATATATATATATATATATATATATATATATATATATATATATATATATATATATATATATATATGTATATATCCATTTGCTTTTGTAAGTATTTCTTACATACATTCTTCAAAGCAAACACCTGATCCACACATCCTCTACCACTTCTGAAACCACACTGCTCTTCCCCAATCTGATGCTCTGTACATGCCTTCACCCTTTCAATCAATACCCTCCCATATAATTTACCAGGAATACTCAACAAACTTATACCTTTGTAATTTGAGCACTCACTCTTATCCCCTTTGCCTTTGTACAATGGCACTATGCACGCATTCCGCCAATCCTCAGGCACCTCACCATGAGTCATACATACATTAAATAACCTTACCAACCAGACAACAATACAGTCACCCCCTTTTTAAATAAATTCCACTGCAATACCATCCAAACCTGCTGCCTTGCCGGCTTTCATCTTCCGCAAAGCTTTTACTACCTCTTCTCTGTTTACCAAATCATTTTCCCTAACCCTCTCACTTTGCACACCACCTCGACCAAAACACCCTATATCTGCCACTCTATCATCAAACACATTCAACAAACCTTCAAAATACTCACTCCATCTCCTTCTCACATCACAACTACTTGTTATCACCTACCCATTTGCGCCCTTCACTGAAGTTCCCATTTGCTCCCTTGTCTTACGCACTTTATTTACCTCCTTCCAGAACATCTTTTTATACTTTTATACTTTTTGTACTTGGAAATACTTAGAAAAGCAAATGGATTTGTATGTAGCATTTATGGATCTGGAGAAGGCATATGAAAGAGTTGATAGAGATGCTCTGTGGAAGGTATTAAGAATATATGGTGTGGGAGGCAAGTTGTTAGAAGCAGTGAGAAGTTTTTATCGAGGATGTAAGGTATGTGTACGTGTAGGAAGAGAGGAAAGTGATTGGTTCTCAGTGAATGTAGGTTTGCGGCAGGGGTGTGTGATGTCTCCATGGTTGTTTAATTTGCTTATGGATGGGGTAATTAGGAAGGTGAATGCAAGAGTTTTGGAAAGAGGGGCAAGTATGAAGTCTGTTGGGGATGAGAGAGCTTTGGAAGTGAGTCAGTTGTTGTTCGCTGATGATACAGCGCTGGTGGCTGATTCATGTAAGAAACTGCAGAAGCTGGTGACTGAGTTTGGTAAAGTGTGTGAAAGAAGAAAGTTAAGAGTAAATGTGAATAAGAGCAAGGTAATTAGGTACAGTAGGGTTGAGGGTCAAGTCAACTGGGAGGGAAGTTTGAATGGAGAAAAACTTGAGGAGGTAAAGTGTTTTAGATGTCTGGGAGTGGATCTGGCAGCGGATGGAACCATGGAAGCGGAAGTGGATCATAGGGTGGGAGAGGGGGCGAAAATCCTGGGAGCCTTGAAGAATGTGTGGAAGTCGAGAACATTATGTCGGAAAGCAAAAATGGGTATGTTTGAAGGAATAGTGGTTCCAACAATGTTGTATGGTTGCGAGGCGTGGGCTATGGATAGACTTGTGCGCAGGAGGATGGATGTGCTGGAAATGATATGTTTAAGGACAATGTGTTGTGTGAGGTGGTTTGATCGAGTAAGTAACGTAAGGGTAAGAGAGATGTGTGGATATAAAAAGAGCGTGGTTGAGAGAGAAGAAGAGGGTGTTTTGAAATGGTTTGGTCACATGGAGAGAATGAGTGAGGAAAGTTTGACGAAGAGGATATAGGTGTCGGTGGTGGAGGGAACGAGGAGAAGTGGGAGACCAAATTGGAGGTGGAAAGATGGAGTGAAAAAGATTTTGTGTGATCGGGGCCTGAACATGCAGGAGGGTGAAAGGAGGGCAAGGAATAGAGTGAATTGGATCGCTGTGGTATACCGGGGTTGACATGCTGTCAG
>NC_092288.1:21342837-21467653 GCF_036320965.1 Panulirus ornatus | reverse complement strand
GAAGGTATCAAGAGTATATGGTGTGGGATGAAGTTGCTAGAAGTAGTGAAAAGTTTTTGTCGAGGATGTAAGGCATGTGTACGAGCAGGAGGAGAGGAAAGTGGTTGGTTCTCAGTAAATGTCGGTTTGCGGTGGGGTGTGTGATGTCTCCATGGTTGTTTAATTTGTTTATAGATGAGGTTGTTAGGGAGGTGAATATAAGAGTTTTGGAGAGAGGGGCAAGTATGCAGCTGTTGTGGATGAGAGAGCTTAGGAAGTGAGTCAGTTGTTGTTCGCTGATGATACAGCGCTGGTAGCTGATTTGGGTGAAAAACTGCAAAAGCTGGTGACTGAGTTTGGTAAAGTATGTGAAAGAAGAAAGCTGAGAGGGAATGTGAATAAGAGCAAGGTTATTAAGCACAGTAGGCTTGAGGAACAAGTCAGTTGGGAGGTAAGTTTGAATGGAGAAAAACTGGAGGAAGTGCAGTGTTTTAAATATCTGGGAGTGGATCTGGCAGTGGATGGAACCATGGAAGCGGAAGTGAGTCACAGGGTGGGGGAGGGGGCCAATGTTCTGGGAGCGTTGAAAAATGTGTGGAAAGCGAGAACATATCTCGAAAAGCAAAAATGGGTATGTTTGAAGGTATAGTGGTTCCAACAATGTTGTATTATTGCGAGGCATTTCTATAGATAAGGTTTTGTGGAGGGTAGATGTATTGGAAATGAGAGGTTTGAGGACAATATGTGGTGTGAGGCGGTTTTATCGAGTAAGTAATGAAAGGGTATGAGAGATTTTTTTTTTTTTTTTTCTTTGTCGCTGTCTCCCGCGTTTGCGAGGTAGCGCAAGGAAACAGACGAAAGAAATGGCCCAACCCACCCCCATACACATGTATATACATACGTCCACACACGCAAATATACACACCTACACAGCTTTCCATGGCTTACCCCAGACGCTTCACATGCCCTGATTCAATCCACTGACAGCACGTCAACCCCGGTATACCACATCGATCCAATTCACTCTATTCCTTGCCCTCCTTTCACCCTCCTGCATGTTCAGGCCCCGAGCACACAAAATCTTTTACACTCCATCTTTCCACCTCCAATTTAGTTTCCCACTCCTCCTCGTTCCCTCCACCTCCGACACATATATCCTCTTGGTCAATCTTTCCTAACTCATTCTCTCCATGTGCCCAAACCATTTCAAAACACACTCTTCTGCTCTCTCAACCACGCTCTTTTTATTTCCACACATCTCTCTTACCCTTACGTTACTTACTCGATCAAACCACCTCACACCACACATAGTCCTCAAACATCTCATTTCCAGCACATCCATCCTCCTGCGCACAACTCTATCCATAGCCCACGCCTAGCAACCATACAACATTGTTGGAACCACTATTCCTTCAAACATACCCATTTTTGCTTTCCGAGATAATGTTGTCGACTTCCACACATTCTTCAAGGCTCCCAGGATTTTCGCCCCCTCCCCCACCCTATGATCCACTTCCGCTTCCATGGTTCCATCCGCTGCCAGATCCACTCCCAGATATCTAAAACATTTTACTTCCTCCAGTTTTTCTCCATTCAAACTTACCTCCCAATTGACTTGACCCTCAACCCTACTGTACCTAATAACCTTGCTCTTATTCACATTTACTCTTAACTTTCTTCTTTCACACACTTTACCAAACTCAGTCACCAGCTTCTGCAGTTTCTCACATGAATCATCCACCAGCGCTGTATCATCAGCGAACAACAACTGACTCACTTCCCAGGCTCTCTCATCCACAACAGACTTCATACTTGCCCCTCTTTCCAAAACTCTTGCATTCACCTCCCTAACAACCCCATCCATAAACAAATTAAACAACCATGGAGACATCACACACCCCTGTCGCAAACCTACATTCACTGAGAACCAATCACTTTCCTCTCTTCCTACACGTACACATGCCTTACATCCTCGATAAAAACTTTTCACTGCTTCTAACAACTTGCCTCTCACACCATATAGTCTTAATACCTTCCACAGAGCATCTCTATCAACTCTATCATATGCCTTCTCCAGATCCATAAATGCTACATACAAATCCATTTGCTTTTTCTAAGTATTTCTCACATACATTTTTCAAAGCAAACACCTGATCCACACATCCTCTACCACTTCTGAAACCACACTTCTCTTCCCCAATCTTATGCTCTGTACATGAGAGATGTTTGGCAATAAATGAGAGAACAGAAGAGGTTGTATTGAAACGACTGACAAAGAGGATATATGTGTCAAAGGTGGAGGGAACGGGAGAAGTGGGAGACTGAATTGGAGGTGGAAGGATGGAGTGAAAAAAGATTTTGAGCAAATGGGGCCTGAACATTCAGGAGGGTGAAGGCGTGCAAGGACTAGAGTGAATTGGAACGATGTGGTATACCGGGGTCGACGTGTTATCAATAATTTGAACTAGGGCGTATGAAGCGTTTGGGTAAACCATGGAAAGTTCTGTGGGGACTGGATGTGGAAAGGGGGCTGTGGTTTCGGTGCATTATTACATGACAGCTAGAGACTGAGTGTGAACAAATGTGGCCTTTGTTTTCTTTTCCTAGCGCTACCTCGCACGCGTGCGGGGGGAGGGCGTTGTCATACACAAGTGTGGCGGGGTGGCGACGGGATTGAATAAAGGCAGACAGTATGAATTATGTACATGTGTACATATGTATATGTCTATGAATGTATACACATACATATATATATTCTTTTTTTATACTTTGTCGCTGTCTCCCGCGTTTGCGAGGTAGCGCAAGGAAAAAGACGAAAGAAATGGCCCAACCCCCCCCAATACACATGTATATACATACGTCCACACACGCAAATATACATACCTACACAGCTTTCCATGGTTTACCCCAGACGCTTCACATGCCTTGATTCAATCCACTGACAGCACGTCAACCCCGGTATACCACATCGCTCCAATTCACTCTCTTCCTTGCCCTCCTTTCACCCTCCTGCATGTTCAGGCCCCGATCACACAAAATCTTTTTCACTCCATCTTTCCACCTCCAATTTGGTCTCCCTCTTCTCCTTGCTCCCTCCACCTCCGACACATATATCCTCTTGGTCAATCTTTCCTCACTCATCCTCTCCATGTGCCCAAACCACTTCAAAACACCCTCTTCTGCTCTCTCAACCACGCTCTTTTTATTTCCACACATCTCTCTTACCCTTATGTTACTCACTCGATCAAACCACCTCACACCACACATTGTCCTCAAACATCTCATTTCCAGCACATCCATCCTCCTGCGCACAACTCTATCCATAGTCCACGCCTCGCAACCATACAACATTGTTGGAACCACTATTCCTTCAAACATACCCATTTTTGCTTTCCGAGATAATGTTCTCGACTTCCACACATTCTTCAAGGCTCCCAAAATTTTCGCCCCCTCCCCCACCCTATGATCCACTTCCGCTTCCATGGTTCCATCCGCTGCCAGATCCACTCCCAGATATCTAAAACACTTCACTTCCTCCAGTTTTTCTCCATTCCAACTCACATCCCAATTGACTTGACCCTCAACCCTACTGTACCTAATAACCTTGCTCTTATTCACATTTACTCTTAACTTTCTTCTTCCACACACTTTACCAAACTCAGTCACCAGCTTCTGCAGTTTCTCACATGAATCAGCCACCAGCGCTGTATCATGAGCGAACAACAACTGACTCACTTCCCAAGCTCTCTCATCCCCAACAGACTTCATACTTGCCCCTCTTTCCAAAACTCTTGCATTTACCTCCCTAACAACCACATCCATAAACAAATTAAACAACCATGGAGACATCACACACACCTGCCGCAAACCTACATTCACTGAGAACCAATCACTTTCCTCTCTTCCTACACGTACACATGCCTTACATCCTCGATAAAAACTTTTCACTGCTTCTAACAACTTTCCTCGCACACCATATATTCTTAATACCTTCCACAGAGCATCTCTATCAACTCTATCATATTCCTTCTCCAGATCCATAAAAGCTACATACAAATAAATATATATATATACATATATATATATATATATATATTTTTTTTTTTTTATACTTTGTCGCTGTCTCCCGCGTTTGCGAGGTAGCGCAAGGAAACAGACGAAAGAAATGGCCCAACCCCCCCCATACACATGTACATACACACGTCCACACACGCAAATATACATACCTACACAGCTTTCTATGGTTTACCCCGGACGCTTCACATGCCTTGATTCAATCCACTGACAGCACGTCAACCCCTGTATACCACATCGCTCCAATTCACTCTATTCCTTGCCCTCCTTTCACCCTCCTGCATGTTCAGGCCCCGATCACACAAAATCCTTTTCACTCCATCTTTCCACCTCCAATTTGGTCTCCCTCTTCTCCTCGTTCCCTCCACCTCCGACACATATATCCTCTTGGTCAATCTTTCCTCACTCATTCTCTCCATGTGCCCAAACCATTTCAAAACACCCTCTTCTGCTCTCTCAACCACGCTCTTTTTATTTCCACACAACTCTCTTACCCTTACGTTACTTACTCGATCAAACCACCTCACACCACACATTGTCCTCAAACATCTCATTTCCAGCACATCCATCCTCCTGCGCACAACTCTATCCATATCCCACGCCTCGCAACCATACAACATTGTTGGAACTACTATTCCTTCAAACATACCCATTTTTGCTTTCCGGGATAATGTTCTCGACTTCCACACATTTTTCAAGGCTCCCAAAATTTTCGCCCCCTCCCCCACCCTATGATCCACTTCCGCTTCCATGGTTCCATCCGCTGACAGATCCACTCCCAGATATCTAAAACACTTCACTTCCTCCAGTTTTTCTCCATTCAAACTCACCTCCCAATTGACTTGACCCTCAACCCTACTGTACCTAATAACCTTGCTCTTATTCACATTTACTCTTAACTTTCTTCTTCCACACACTTTACCAAACTCAGTCACCAGCTTCTGCAGTTTCTCACATGAATCCGCCACCAGCGCTGTATCATCAGCAAACAACAACTGACTCACTTCCCAAGCTCTCTCATCCCCAACAGACTTCATACTTGCCCCTCTTTCCAAGACTCTTGCATTTACCTCCCTAACAACCCCATCCATAAACAAATTAAACAACCATGGAGACATCACACACCCCTGCCGCAAACCTACATTCACTGAGAAGCAATCACTTTCCTGTCTTCCTACACGTACACATGCCTTGCATCCTCGATAAAAACTTTTCACTGCTTCTAACAACTTGCCTCCCACACCATATATTCTTAATACCTTCCACGAGCATCTCTATCAACTCTATCATATGCCTTCTCCAGATCCATAAATGCTACATACAAATCCATTTGCTTTTCTAAGTATTTCTCACATACATTCTTCAAAGCAAACACCTGATCCACACATCCTCTACCACTTCTGAAACCACACTGCTCTTCCCCAATCTGATGCTCTGTACATGCCTTCACCCTCTCAATCAATACCCTCCCATATAATTTACCAGGAATACTCAACAAACTTATACCTCTGTAATTTGAGCACTCACTCTTATCCCCTTTGCCTTTGTACAATGGCACTATGCACGCATTCCGCCAATCCTCAGGCACCTCACCATGAGTCATACATACATTAAATAACCTTACCAACCAGTCAACAATACAGTCACCCCCTTTTTTAATAAATTCCACTGCAATATCATCCAAACCTGCTGCCTTGCCGGCTTTCATCTTCCGCAAAGCTTTTACTACCTCTTCTCTGTTTACCAAATCATTTTCCCTAACCCTCTCACTTTGCACACCACCTCGACCCAAACACCCTATATCTGCCACTCTGTCATCAGACACATTCAACAAACCTTCAAAATACTCATTCCATCTCCTTCTCACATCACCACTACTTGTTATCACCTCCCCATTTGCGCCCTTCACTGAAGTTCCCATTTGCTCCCTTGTCTTACGCACCCTATTTACCTCCTTCCAGAACATCTTTTTATTCTCCCTAAAATTTACTGATAGTCTCTCACCCCAACTCTCATTTGCCCTTTTTTTCACCTCTTGCACCTTTCTCTTGACCTCCTGTCTCTTTCTTTTATACTTCTCCCACTCAATTGCATTTTTTCCCTGCAAAAATCGTCCAAATGCCTCTCTCTTCTCTTTCACTAATATATATATATATATATATATATATATTTTTTTTTTTTATTTTTATACATCGTCGCTGTCTCCCGCGTTTGCGAGGTAGCGCAAGGAAACAGACGAAAGAAATGGCCCAACCCCCCCATACACATGTACATACACACGTCCACACACGCAAATATACATACCTACACAGCTTTCCATGGTTTACCCCGGACGCTTCACATGCCTTGATTCAATCCACTGACAGCACGTCAACCCCTGTATACCACATCGCTCCAATTCACTCTATTCCTTGCCCTCCTTTCACCCTCCTGCATGTTCAGGCCCCGATCACACAAAATCCTTTTCACTCCATCTTTCCACCTCCAATTTGGTCTCCCTCTTCTCCTCGTTCCCTCCACCTCCGACACATATATCCTCTTGGTCAATCTTTCCTCACTCATTCTCTTCATGTGCCCAAACCATTTCAAAACACCCTCTTCTGCTCTCTCAACCACGCTCTTTTTATTTCCACACATCTCTCTTACCCTTACGTTACTTACTCGATCAAACCACCTCACACCACACATTGTCCTCAAACATCTCATTTCCAGCACATCCATCCTCCTGCGAACAACTCTATCCATAGCCCACGCCTCGCAACCATACAACATTGTTGGAACCACTATTCCTTCAAACATACCCATTTTTGCTTTCCGGGATAATGTTCTCAACTTCCACACATTTTTCAAGGCTCCCAAAATTTTCGCCCCCTCCCCCACCCTATGATCCACTATATATATATATAGTAAAAGCTTTGCGGAAGATGAAAGCCGGCAAGGCAGCAGGTTTGGATGGTATTGCAGTGGAATTTATTAAAAAAGGGGGTGACTGTATTATTGACTGGTTGGTAAGGTTATTTAATGTATGTATGACTCATGGTGAGGTGTCTGAGGATTGGCGGAATGCGTGCATAGTGCCATTGTACAAAGGCAAAGGGGATAAGAGTGAGTGCTCAAATTACAGAGGTATAAGTTTGTTGAGTATTCCTGGTAAATTATATGGGAGGGTATTGATTGAGAGGGTGAATGCATGTACAGAGCATCAGATTGGGGAAGAGCAGTGTGGTTTCAGAAGTGGTAGAGGATGTGTGGATCAGGTGTTTGCTTTGAAGAATGTATGTGAGAAATACTTAGAAAAGCAAATGGATTTGTATGTAGCATTTATGGATCTGGAGAAGGCATATGATAGAGTTGATAGAGATGCTCTGTGGAAGGTATTAAGAATATATGGTGTGGGAGGCAAGTTGTTAGAAGCAGTGAAAAGTTTTTATCGAGGATGTAAGGCATGTGTACGTGTAGGAAGAGAGGAAAGTGATTGGTTCTCAGTGAATGTAGGTTTGCGGCAGGGGTGTGTGATGTCTCCATGGTTGTTTAATTTGTTTATGGATGGGGTTATTAGGGAGGTGAATGAAAGAGTTTTGGAAAGAGAGGCAAGTATGAAGTCTGTTGGGGATGAGAGAGCTTGGGAAGTGAGTCAGATGTTGTTCGCTGATGATACAACGCTAGTGGCTTATTCATGTGAGAAACTGCAGAAGCTGGTGACTGAGTTTGGTAAAGTGTGTGAAAGAAGAAAGTTAAGAGTAAATGTGAATAAGAGCAAGGTTATTAGGTACAGTAGGGTTGAGGGTCAAGTCAATTGGGAGGGAAGTTTGAATGGAGAAAAACTGGAGGAAGTAAAGTGTTTTAGATGTCTGGGAGTGGATCTGTCAGCGGATGGAACCATGGAAGCGGAAGTGGATCATAGGGTGGGGGAGGGGGCGAAAATTCTGGGAGCCTTGAAGAATGTGTGGAAGTCGAGAACATTATCTCGGAAAGCAAAAATGGGTATGTTTGAAGGAATAGTGGTTCCAACAATGTTGTATGGTTGCGAGGCGAGGGCTATGGATAGAGTTGTGCGCCGGAGGATGGATGTGCTGGAAATGAGATGTTTGAGGACAATGTGTGGTGTGAGGTGGTTTGATCGAGTAAGTAACGTAAGGGTAAGAGAGTTGTGTGGAAATAAAAAGAGCGTGGTTGAGAGAGCAGAAGAGGGTGTTTTGAAATGGTTTGGGCACATGGAGAGAATGAGTGAGGAAAGATTGACCAAGAGGATATATATGTCGGAGGTGGAGGGAACGAGGAGAAGTGGGAGACCAAATTGGAGGTGGAAAGATGGAGTGAAAAAGATTTTGTGTGATCGGGGCCTGAACATGCAGGAGGGTGAAAGGAGGGCAAGGAATAGAGTGAATTGGATCGATGTGGTATACCGGGGTTGACGTGCTGTCAGTGGATTGAATCAGGGCATGTGAAGCGTCTGGGGTAAACCATGGAAAGCTGTGTATGTATGTATATTTGCGTGTGTGGACGTATGTATATATATGTGTATGGGGGTGGGTTGGGCCATTTCTTTCGTCTGTTTCCTTGCGCTACCTCGCAAACGCGGGAGACAGCGACAAAGAAAAAAAAAAAGAAAATATATATATATATATATATATATATATATATATATATATATATATATATATATATATATATATATATATATATATATATATATATATATATGTATATATATATATATATATACGCAGAAAATCATAAGAAACACGTGGCTTTGTAAATGCAGAAACACCACCAGGAAAAGATCTACGAGAATCCTGAGCGCTTTCCTGTATTACCACATCCTGTATTACCACATCCTGTATTACCACATCCTGTATTACCACATGTATTGCCACATCCTCAGAGCATTAGATGCAAAGTGAGAAGACAGATGCAATAGATACCATGTATACAGAAATGTGTTATACATAATTCGGAGTCATGTGACCATGTATACAGAACTCTAGGATACATGATGTAGGATCATGTGACCATGTATACATAACTGGAGGATACATAATATGGGGTCATGTAACCATGTATACATAACTGGAGGGTACATAATATGGGGTCACATGAATATGTATACGGAACTGGAGGATACATAACATGGAGTCATGTGACCATGTATAGCGAACAGGAGAATACATAAGATGGGGTTCATGTGACCATGTATACGGAGCTGGAGGTTACATGATATAGGTCCATGTTACCATGTATACAGGTCTGGAGAATACATAAGATGGGGTCACATGACTATGTATACGGAACTGGAGGATACATAATATGGAGTCATGTGACCATGTATACAGAACTCTAGGATACATGATATAGGATCATGTGACCATGTATACAGAACTCTAGGATACATGATATAGGATCATGTGACCATGTATACAGGACTGAAGGATACATAATATAGTGCCATGTGACCATGTATACAGTAAGAGACGAGGTTGGCACAAGTGTGTCTGGGTGACCCACCCTCAACCTGACCTTGACCCTAACATCTCGCGGATGACCCCACGTTGGCAAAGCCTTGTGTCTCGTATGAGTATAGCTACGAGAGTAGAGGAGTATAGCCATTATAGCAGAGCCAGTAAGAGTATAGATGCTTTAGCTCAAAGGTATAACAGTAAAGGCAACTGTGTATTTCGTTAACAGAAGACCTCAGTGAGAGTATACCGTCTGTTGGTATAGATAAAGTAATGATAGTTCTAGTGGAGATGAATATAGATGCTACAACACCCACATCTAGCCACTAGGGGTAGTGGCACCCACGTCTAGCCACCAGGGGTAGTGGCACCCACCTCTAGCCACCAGGGGTGGCAACAGCAGCTGTGGAAGCAACGGTAGCTGTGGTGGTAACAGCAGCTGTGGTAGCAACAACAGCTGTGGTGGCAACAGCAGCTGTGGTGGTAACAGCAGCTGTGGTGGCAACAGCAGCTGTGGTAGCAACAACAGCTGTGGTGGCAACAGCAGCTGTGGAGGCAACAGCAGCTGTGGTGGCAATAGCAGCTGTGGTGGTAACAGCAGCTGTGGTGGTAACAGCAGCTGTGGTGGTAACAGCAGCTGTTGTAGCAACAACAGCTGTGGTGGCAACAGCAGCTGTGGAGGCAACAGCAGCTGTGGTAGCAACAGCAGTTGTGGTGGTAACAGCAGCTGTGGTGGTAACAGCAGCTGTGGTGGCAACAGCAGCTGTGGTGGCAACAGCAGCTGTGGTGGCAACAGCAGCTGTGGTGGTAACAGCAGCTGTGGTGGCAACAGCAGCTGTGGTGGTAACAGCAGCTGTGGTGGCAACAGCAGCTGTGGTGGTAACAGCAGCTGTTGTGGCAACAGCAGCTGTGGTGGTAACAGCAACTGTGGTGGCAACAGCAGCTGTGGTGGCAACAGCAGCTGTGGTGGCAACAGCAGCTGTGGAGGCAACAGCAGCTGTGGTGGCAACAGCAGCTGTGGTGGCAATAGCAGCTGTGGTGGCAACAGCAGCTGTAGTGGCAACAGCAGCTGTGGTGGCAACAGCAGCTGTGGTGGTAACAGCAGCTGTGGTGGCAACAGCAGCTGTGGTGGCAACAGCAGCTGTGGAGACAACAGCAGCTGTGGTGGCAACAGCAGCTGTGGTGGTAACAGCAGCTGTGGTGGCAACAGCAGCTGTGGTGGCAACAGCAGCTGTGGAGACAACAGCAGCTGTGGTGGCAACAGCAGCTGTGGTGGTAACAGCAGCTGTGGTGGCAACAGCAGCTGTGGTGGTAACAGCAGCTGTGGTGGCAACAGCAGCTGTGGTGGTAACAGCAGCTGTGGTGGCAACAGCAGCTGTGGAGACAACAGCAGCTATGGTGGCAACAGTAGCTGTGGTGGTAACAGCAGCTGTGGTGGCAACAGTAGCTGCGGTGGTAACAGCAGCTGTGATGGCAACAGCAGCTGTGGTGGCAACAGTAGCTGTGGTGGTAACAGCAGCTGTGGTGGCAACAGCAGCTGTGGAGACAACAGCAGCTGTGGTGGCAACAGTAGCTGTGGTGGTAACAGCAGCTGTGGTGGCAACAGCAGCTGTGGTGGTAACAGCAGCTGTTGTGGTAACAGCAGCTGTGGTGGAACAGCAGCGGTGGTGGTAACAGCAGCAGTGGTGGTAACAGCAGCTGTGGTGGAACAGCAGCGGTGGTGGTAACAGCAGCTGTTGTGGTAACAGCAGCTGTGGTGGCAACAGCAGCTGTGGAAAGGAACAGCAGCTGTGGAGGCAACAGCAGCTGTGGATGGGAACAGCAGTTGTGGAAGGGAACAGCAGTAGCAGCAGCTGTCCTCCAGCCCTACAGTTTTAAGATAAACATGGTTTTTGTAGACATATCTGGTAAACAATGATTATACAACCTTTGGTAAACTGCAATATTTTCTATAACCTCTTTATTGATAGTCGTTTCTAGATAGATTGATAAACAAGACTGTTTCTACAACTTGTGGTGAACAAGCCATTTCAACAACCTCTGATAAGCGATCTGTGGTAAACAACATATTTTTATAACGTCTAGCAAACACCTTTTCTACAATCCCTGGCGAAGAAAGCTATTTCTACAACCTCTGATAAACGAGAGTTCCTTCACAACCTTTAATAAACAAAACCGTCTCTACAACCTTTGATAAATGAGACCTTCTTCATAACCTCTAATAAACAAGATAATTTCTACTTGCTCTGATCAACAACATATCTTTTACAACCTCTAATAAATAAGGCCATTTGTACAACCTCCGATAAACAAGACCTCTGAATAACAAGACTATTTCCACAACCTCTGTTAAACAAGAACTCTTTTACAACTTCGGAAAAACAAGACCATGTCTACAACCTCTCATAGAAAAGACCATTTCTAAGTTTTCTTATAAACAAGACAATTTCTACAACCTCTGACATAAAGACTACTTCTACAACCTCTGACATAAGACTACTTCTACAACCTTTGACATAAAGACTACTTCTACAACCTCTGACATAAAGACTACTTCTACAACCTCTGACATAAAGACTACTTCTACAACCTCTGACATAAAGACTACTTCTACAACCTCTGACATAAGACTACTTCTACAACCTCTGACATGAAGACTACTTCTACAACCTCTGACATAAAGACTACTTCTACAACCTCTGACATAAGACTACTTCTACAACCTCTGACATAAGACTACTTCTACAACCTCTGACATAAGACTACTTCTACAACCTCTGACATAAAGACTACTTCTACAACCTCTGACATAAGACTACTTCTACAACCTCTGACATGAAGACTACTTCTACAACCTCTGACATAAAGACTACTTCTACAACCTCTGACATAAAGACTACTTCTACAACCTCTGACATAAGACTACTTCTACAACCTCTGACATAAGACTACTTCTACAACCTCTGACATAAGACTACTTCTACAACCTCTGACATAAAGACTACTTCTACAACCTCTGACATAAAGACTACTTCTACAACCTCTGACATAAAGACTACTTCTACAACCCCTGACATAAAGACTACTTCTACAACCTCTGACATGAAGACTACTTCTACAACCTCTAACATAAAGACTACTTCTACAACCTCTAGCATAAAGTCTACTTCTACAACCTCTGACATAAAGACTACTTCTACAACCCCTGACATAAAGACTACTTCTACAACCTCTAGCATAAAGTCTACTTCTACAACCTCTGACATAAAGACTACTTCTACAACCTCTGACATAAAGACTACTTCTACAACCTCTGACATAAAGACTACTTCTACAACCTCTGACATAAAGACTACTTCTACAACCTCTGACATAAAGACTACTTCTACAACCTCTGACATAAAGACTACTTCTACAACCTCTGACATAAAGACTACTTCTACAACCCCTGACATAAAGACTACTTCTACAACCTCTAGCATAAAGACTACTTCTACAACCTCTGACATAAAGACTACTTCTACAACCTCTGACATAAAGACTACTTCTACAACCTCTGACATAAAGACTACTTCTACAACCTCTAGCATAAGACTACTTTCTACAACCTCTGACATAAAGACTACTTCTACAAACCTCTGACATAAAGACTACTTCTACAACCTCTGACATAAAGACTATTCTCAACCTCTGACATAGAGACTACTTCTACAACCTTGACATAAAGACTACTTCTACAACCTTGACATAAAGACTACTTCTACAACCTCTGCATAAAGACTACTTCTACACCTCTGAAAGACTACTCTAACTGACAGTAAGACTCTTCTACAACCTCTGACATAAAGACTACTTCTACAACCTCTGACATAAAGACTACTTCTACAACCTCTGACATAAAGACTACTTCTACAACCTCTGACATAAAGACTACTTCTACAACCTCTGACATAAAGACTATTTCTACAACCTCTGACATAAGACTACTTCTACAACCTCTGACATAAAGACTACTTCTACAACCCCTGACATAAGACTACTTCTACAACCTCTGACATAAAGACTACTTCTACAACCTCTGACATAAGACTACTTCTACAACCTCTGACATAAAGACTACTTCTACAACCTCTGACATAAAGACTACTTCTACAACCTCTGACATAAGACTACTTCTACAACCTCTGACATAAGACTACTTCTACAACCTCTGACATAAAGACTACTTCTACAACCTCTGACATAAGACTACTTCTACAACCTCTGACATAAGACTACTTCTACAACCTTTGACATAAAGACTGCTTCTACAACCTCTAGCAAAAAGACTATTTCTACATCCTCTAGCAAAAAGATTACTTCTACAACCTCTAGCAAGAAGACTATTTCTACAACCTCTAGCAAAAAGACTATTTCTACAACCTCTAGCAAAAAGGACTATTTCTACAACCTCTGATAAGGAAGAATTTTCTCATAACTTCTATTCAACAAGACCACATTTAAAGCCTCTGATAAACAACACCACTTCTATAACCTCTTATAAACAACACCACTTTTACAACCTCTTATAACCAAGAAGATCTCCACAAACTCTGGCAAACAAGACCTTATCCACAACCCTTGACAAACAAGGCCACTTCTACAACCTCTTGTAAACGAGACCATTTCTACAACCTCTTTTGACGACCACTTCTACAACCTCTTGTAAATGAAACCACTTCCACAACCTCTTCTAAACGAAACCACTTCTACAACCTCTTGTGATGATCACTTCTACAACCTCTTGTGACAACCACTTTTACAACCTCTTGTAAACGAGACCACTTCTACAACCTATTATGAAGACCACTTCTACAACCTCTGACAAACAACACAACCCCATTACAGCCCCACTGGATGGAATTGTACCTTCAGTAACGATGAGTCGAGGTTGTTGCCCACTCTACCCCCCTCATTTTTCCCTCCCTACTCACCTATGAGTACATACCACAGTATCTAGTACACTCAGGTAAAAGATAAACATTTTTCTACTAATATGATCCGGACTGAGTGGGTATACACAAGGGAAATGTCGACATGTTGAACCTATACTAAGTTCTTCATATGTTTAAAATACAGAATAATGATGTCTTCGGAAATATGTCAGAAACAGTTCACAGAAGAACTAATGATATGTAGTTTCTAACGTACGACATTAATGAGGAGGTGAAGTCAGAACTATGTTGGGTATGAGGAGGTGAAGTCAGGCTACGAAGGAGTGAAGTCAGACTACGAAGGGTTGAAGTCTGGCCTCGAAGGGTTGACGTCAGGCTTTGAAGGGCTGAGGTCTGGTTTTGAAGGGTTAAAGTCAGGCTTTGAAGGGGTGAAGTTAGGCTTCGAAAAGTTGAAGTCAGGCTCTGAAGGGTTGAAGTCTGGCTTTGAAGGGGTGAATTCAAGCTTTGAAGGAATGAAGTCAGGCTGTGAAGGGTTGAAAGCAGGCTTTGAAGGGGCGAGATCGATATTCGAACCGGTATACTAAGCTTTGAAAGGGTGAGGTTGGAACCATGGACCAGTGAGGTCAGACCATGGTTCACTGTACCATCATTTCATTTGATTTTTACTGTTACATTCCCTACGAAGCGAAAACATCTCCTCAAATCTTTAATGTTCAAAATGATTTTGAAGAAACTGCTACAATTTTATTCCCTCCGATCTCTCTCTCTCTCTCTCTCTCTCTCTCTCTCTCTCTCTCTCTCTCTCTCTCTCTCTCTCTCTCTCTCTCTCTCTCTCTCTCTCTCTCTCTCTCTCTCTCTCTCTCTCTCTCTCTCTCTCTCTCTCTCTCTCTCTCTCTCTCATTTCGGACCTGTGTAATCCCTTGGAATGGGTAAAACCAGTTACGTGGTTTGAATTCACCAGTTTTAAAAAGAATTTTGTTTCCATCCTCCGAAGTGTCAGTCGTCCTCCTTTGTTCGTCATCAAAGCACCATAATTCAACCTCTGTGTGATAACAAAACCATGGACATACCCATACCCTTCACTCTATCCTGGACATCCTACATAATCAACCTCACAGACATTACTTCCCAAAAGCTGTGGGTGCTACACGAGTGCCATTTTCTTCTATTTTTTCTTGTCATCAGCTACTTTAAATCTACTGGGACTTGGTTTGTTCTGGTATGGAGTTTTATTCACATATCTGACGTGGTTCATCCTCGAACTCCCTCATGACGACAATAGAATCAAGAACCTCCTCTGTTCCATTAATTCTCATGAAATAGTCCATATCTGTCTCCTATAATCTTGCTGATCTCTCTCCCTGTTTTGTTGACATGATTTTCAATATCACTTTCATCAGTTCTTTGCATACATCCCTACCATCAACGACTGGGCCCGAGGCACGCGGTCTGGCTGCTGCTTCCCATGGTTTCTGTGAAGCGACTGATCACACGAGGATTGACCATTATGATTTCCTCCTATAATTTTTCCTCTAACAACAGAGCCGTGGGATTCTCTTCCCTCTTTCGTCTTTTCCCCTCTTCCTACAGCCTCTCTACCTTCAAGACTCAGGTCTGCAAATACCTGCAGAGCTCTAAATAATTTCTTTCATTCTTTTCACATCCATTTCTTTCCCCGGAGATAACATCGACTGGGGTGTAAATTTATCTTTGTAGATCAATATGTGAAGACAGTCAGGTGCCCCAACCAGTCACCTGTACCGTCCAGTTAGTTGCACAATCCAGTCGGCTGCGCCAATTGTCCTCAATTGCACAGACCAGTCAGTTACTCCATCCCTTCAGTGATATGTAGCGTCAAACCCAGTCTATTGAACCATCCAGTTAGCTTCGTCGTCCTAACGGTCACTAGCACGGACCAGTCAGTAAACTGCAATACCTAGTCAGCAAGCTGCACAATCCAGTCAACATGGTGCACAACCCAGTCAGCAGGCTGCACAACCCTGTCAGCAAGCGGCACAGCCCAGTCATCAAGCGGCACAGCCCAGTCATCAAGCTGCATAACTCAGTCATCAAGCTGCACAATCCAGTCATCAAGTTGCACAATCCAGTCAGTAAGCTGCACAATCCAGTCAGCAAGCTGCACAATCCAGTCAGTAAGCTGCACAATCCAGTCAGCAAGCTGCACAATCCAGTCAGTAAGCTGCACAATCCAGTCATCAAGCTGCACAATCCAGTCATCAAGCTGCACAATCCAGTCATCAAGCTGCACAATCCAGTCATCAAGCTGCACAATCCAGTCATCAAGCTGCACAATCCAGTCATCAAGCTGCACAATCCAGTCAGCAAGCTGCACAATCCAGTCAGCAAGCTGCACAATCCAGTCATCAAGCTGCACAATCCAGTCATCAAGCTGCACAATCCAGTCAGCAAGCTGCACAATCCAGTCATCAAGCTGCACAATCCAGTCAGCAAGCTGCACAATCCAGTCATCAAGCTGCACAATCCAGTCATCAAGCTGCACAATCCAGTCATCAAGCTGCACAATCCAGTCATCAAGCTGCACAATCCAGTCATCAAGCTGCACAATCCAGTCATCAAGCTGCACAATCCAGTCATCAAGCTGCACAATCCAGTCATCAAGCTGCACAATCCAGTCATCAAGCTGCACAATCCAGTCATCAAGCTGCACAATCCAGTCATCAAGCTGCACAATCCAGTCAGCAAGCTGCACAATCCAGTCAGCAAGCTGCACAATCCAGTCAGCAAGCTGCACAATCCAGTCAGCAAGCTGCACAATCCAGTCAGCAAGCTGCACAATCCAGTCAGCAAGCTGCACAATCCAGTCAGCAAGCTGCACAATCCAGTCAGCAAGCTGCACAATCCAGTCAGCAAGCTGCACAATCCAGTCAGCAAGCTGCACAATCCAGTCAGCAAGCTGCACAATCCAGTCAGCAAGCTGCACAATCCAGTCAGCAAGCTGCACAATCCAGTCAGCAAGCTGCACAATCCAGTCAGCAAGCTGCACAATCCAGTCAGCAAGCTGCACAATCCAGTCAGCAAGCTGCACAATCCAGTCAGCAAGCTGCACAATCCAGTCAGCAAGCTGCACAATCCAGTCAGCAAGCTGCACAATCCAGTCAGCAAGCTGCACAATCCAGTCAGCAAGCTGCACAATCCAGTCAGCAAGCTGCACAATCCAGTCAGCAAGCTGCACAATCCAGTCAGCAAGCTGCACAATCCAGTCAGCAAGCTGCACAATCCAGTCAGCAAGCTGCACAATCCAGTCAGCAAACTGCACAATCCAGTCAGCAAGCTGCACAATCCAGTCAGCAAGCTGCACAATCCAGTCAGTCAAGCTGCACAATCCAGTCAGCAAGCTGCACAATCCAGTCAGCAAGCTGCACAATCCAGTCAGCAAGCTGCACAATCCAGTCAGCAAGCTGCACAATCCAGTCGTCAAGCTGCACAATCCAGTCAGCAAGCTGCACAATCCAGTCAGCAAGCTGCACAATCCAGTCAGCAAGCTGCACAATCCAGTCAGCAAGCTGCACAATCCAGTCAGCAAACTGCACAATCCAGTCAGCAAGCTGCACAATCCAGTCAGCAAGCTGCACAATCCAGTCATCAAGCTGCACAATCCAGTCAGCAAGCTGCACAATCCAGTCAGCAAGCTGCACAATCCAGTCAGCAAGCTGCACAATCCAGTCAGTAAGCTGCACAATCCAGTCAGCAAGCTGCACAATCCAGTCAGTAAGCTGCACAATCCAGTCAGTAAGCTGCACAATCCAGTCAGCAAGCTGCACAATCCAGTCAGTAAGCTGCACAATCCAGTCAGCAAGCTGCACAATCCAGTCAGCAAACTGCACAATCCAGTCAGCAAGCTGCACAATCCAGTCAGCAAGTTGCACAATCCAGTCATCAAGCTACACAATCCAGTCAGCAAGCTGCACAATCCAGTCAGCAAGTTGCACAATCCAGTCAGCAAGTTGCACAATCCAGTCATCAAGCTACACAATCCAGTCAGCAAGTTGCACAATCCAGTCAGCAAGCTGCACAATCCAATCATCAAGCTACACAGTCCAATCAGTAAGCTGCAATATCTAGTCACTTGCACAGTTCTCCCAGCCTGTTGCATATCCCTGTTACAAACATCCATTACACAACATAACCAAGTCAGTCTCCCAATTAATCGCGCCGCCCAATAAGCTGGGGCATCGAACCGGTTGCACCATCCACCAGTCAGTCATTTGCACCAATCAGCTGGGTACCCCATCCTGTCATTTATACTGAATGGTTGGTCGTACCATCCAATCAGCAACAATATCTACTGATTTTCACCACCCGGTCAATCTAATCCTCTAATCAGCTTGGACTGTCCAATCATTTACACTATTTTTGGTAGTTGCATCATCCATTTTCTTTTTCAGTAGTCAGTCACTTGCGTCATCCAGTTAGCCAGATGTACTCGCTAGGCAAGTTTTGTACAGTCTGCCAAGTCATTCATATCCTCTGTTCACCCTAACCACTCAGCTGTTTACCCCAACCAGTCAGCTGCACCATCCAGTCCAGTCAGAGACATCATCCAGTCAGCTGTAACACTTAATCAGCTGTATAATCCAGTCAATGGCCCAACTCACTTAATTGCACCTCCCAGTTAGTCAGTTCCACTTATCCATTTAGTCATATCATCCAGTCATTTGCACAGTCTCTTCAGTTAAACCATCCAGTCAGTTACTCCACTCAGCTACAGCAACTAATTAGTTACAACCACCTCCACAACCAGTTACAATCATCAAGTCAGGTGCAGTCAGTTACTCTATCCAGTCATATGAGCCATGCAGTCAGGAGCGCAATCCTTCCAGTAGCCAAATCTAGTGGTATCCAGTCCAGTTGGTTGCACAATCCAGTCAGTCAACTGCATTATCCAGTCAGCTGCACGATCCAGTCAGCCGCAACGCCAGTCATATCATTCCACCTGTTCATCACCTCACCCCAGCGTCCATACATGGAAGTTATTGTATAATTTTCCCACAGGGTTGAGGGCGTCTGGAACCCCAACTAGAAGACTCATGAAGGCTGCGGTGGCTGACTAGTTCCTTCGTTTCTTGGGGTCTGATTTAGCCTGGAACACGGGCTGGATCACAGCCTTGATCACAGCATGGAACGCAGCCTGGAACACGGTGTGGAAGAGAGCCTGGAACTCAGACAGGATCACAACCTTCAACACAGCATGGAACAGAGCACAGCCTGGACCACAGCCTGGACCACAGACTGGACCACAGCCTGGACCACAGCCTGGGACACAGCCTGGACCACAGCCTGGACCACAGCCTGGACCACAGCCTGGACCACAGCCTGGACCACAGCCTGGACCACAGCCTGGAACACAGCCTGGACCACAGCCTGGATCACAGCCTTCAACACAGCATGAAGCAAAACCTAGAACATACCTCGGCTCTGACCTTGATCACAGCATGGAACACTGCCTGGAACGCAGTCTGGAACAAAGCTGGAACACAGCTTGGACGTGCTGGAAAGTCCTTTGGCTTTGTTACCATGTTGACATTGTCGCCGGCCTGGGGCTGGGCCGCTATTCACGCCTAATGACAAGTAAGCAGAGTGAGGATAATGGAGCCACCGCTGCCACTTCTGCAGCAGCTGTTCTGTGCAGCAGCTGTTCTGTGCAGCGGCTGTACTCTGCAGTGGCAGTTCTGTGCTGTGAATCGTTTATTCGTAGTTTAAGTATCACGTATGAAGAGAAACCTCGATGATATTGCGTCATGGTGAAACTTAACGAAACCTCGTGAGAAGAAATATGATAAAAATTACCTTAAATTTGATGACTTTCAGGTATGATTATATTCTCCTTCTGTCTGGTCAACCCAAGTGTCTCACTGGCAGCTTCCTCAGGTCGTCCCAGAGAACCAGTATCGCTCGACAGAACCCGAAACACCGATAATTGCCTGAGCCATAACTAAGTTATTGGATATTGCATGATACCAGAGGTGTCAGACAATTTCCAAATTAAAGAAATGAAATTGTTGATTATAAAACGTAAGTCTGCTTCACTTATTATTAAGAAATTTCAAGGTAATTATGTGTTAGAATGAATGGAAATTCTTTAAGATGGGAAAGATCATAGGACACAGTGTACAATGATTGGTATTAGGCAAAGATAATAGTTTTGTGTCACAATGCGTCACATTTACTGAGAATTTTGTATTTGTATGATGACCCAGTGGAGTGGATGATTCTATGTGACTAGGTGTGGTGGATGATTGTGTAGTGACCCGGTGTAGTGGATGAGTTTATGGTGACCTGGTGAAGTGGATGATTGTATGGTGACCAGGTGCAGTGGATGATTGTATGGTGACCTGGTGGAGTGGATGATTGTATGATGACCAAGTGGAGTGGATGATTGTATGGTGGCTCGGTGAAGTGGATGACTTTATGGTGACCTGGTGAAATGGATGATTTTATGGTGACTTGGTGCAGTGGATGATTGTATGGTGACCCGATGGAGTGGATAATTGCATGGTGACCTGGTGGTGTAGATGATTGTATGGTGACCCGATGAAG
The DNA here is from genome assembly GCF_036320965.1 of Panulirus ornatus. NCBI lineage: Eukaryota > Metazoa > Arthropoda > Malacostraca > Decapoda > Palinuridae > Panulirus > Panulirus ornatus. The sequence goes on along the minus strand of NC_092288.1, from coordinate 21,446,631 downwards.
TCGATGACTTTATGGTGACCTGGTGAAGTGGATGATTGTATGGTGACCTGGCGCAGAGGATGACTTTATGGTGACCTGGTGAAGTGGATGATTGTATGGTGACCAGGTGGAGTGGATGATTGTATGGTGACCTGGTGGAGTGGATGATTGTATGATGACCAGGTGGAGTGGATGATTGTATGGTGAATCCGGTGAAGTGGATGACTTTATGGTGACCAGGTGAAGTGGATGATTGTATGATGACCCGGTGATGTGGATGACTTTATGGTGACCTGGTGAAGCGGATGAATGCATGGTGACCTGGTGCAGTGGGTGACTTTATGGTGACCTGGTGAAGTGGATGATTGTATGGTGACCTGGTTCGGTGGATGACTTTATGGTGACCTGGTGCAGTGGATGACTTTATGGTGAACTGGTAAAGTGGATGATTGTATGGTGACCTGGTGCAGTGGATGATTGTATAGTAACCTGTTTGAGTGCATGATTGTAAGGTGACCGGGTGGAGAGGATGATTGCATGGTGACCCGGTGAAGTCGATGACTTTATGGTGATCTGGTGAAGTGGATGACTTTATGGTGACCTGGTGGTGTGGATATTTGTATTGTGACCTGGTACAATGGATGTTACAGGTCCAGGTCTGTCTCGCAATCAATAGGGACTGAATTGTTTGATTATAAATATCTGTAACCATTATCAAACTCGACCCTGACCAACTGACCCTTACTTAAGTCGTCCTGCCCTTTGACCTGACCCTCAAGGCTTAAGTCAAAGGCTGAGCCAACTTAACAAAGAGTTATACCGTCGTAAATCAAGCGACGCACCTTTGCGTTCAAGGGATTATATTCTCTGCGACAAGACGTAGGCCAATAAATCTCTTCTTATTATCGAACATCAAGAAATCAAGTTTACGACTTATACAATGAAAACTGGTTGCTCAATGACAACTTATGTAAGTAAACTACTTTATCTATTTCTCATTTGGAGTCAAGTATAACATCTATCAGGCAAGAGGACCCTCAGAGTCTGGAGTTGACGGTATAGATTAACCAGTAGGCCAGAGACTGGCCTAATATGAGGCAGATCTGGAGTTGATATAAGTTAACCAAGTAGGCCAGAGACTGGCCTAATATGAGGCAGATCTGGAGTTGATATAAGTTAACCAAGTAGGCCAGAGACTGGCCTAATATGAGGCAGATCTGGAGTTGATATAAGTTAACCAAGTAGGCCAGAGACTGGCCTAATATGAGGCAGATCTGGAGTTGATATAAGTTAACCAAGTGGGTCAGAGACTGGCCATATATGAGGCAGATTTGGAATTGACATTATAAGTTAATCCAGTAGGCCAGAGACTATTCATATATGAGGTGGAGCAGACCACATGACCCTTACAATACAGCATTCTTAAGTAAACCTAAGAAGAGGAAACCTCTCCTAAATTCTTCAATTTTCAAAAAAGATTTTGAAGGAACTGCTACAATTATGTTCCCTCAGATTTCTCTCTCTCTCTCTCTCTCTCTCTCTCTCTCTCTCTCTCTCTCTCTCTCTCTCTCTCTCTCTCTCTCTCTCTCTCTCTCTCTCTCTCTCTCTCTCTGCCAGCCCCCAGTAGGGATATGCCAAGATCATATCTAGCTCGATAGATCCATCGCAAAGATATATATATATATATATATATATATATATATATATATATATATATATATATATATATATATATATATATATATATATATGTATGTATGTTTTACTTAATATTCTATTTTGCTTTGTCGCTGTTTCCCGCGTCAGCGAGGTAGCGCAAGGAAACAGACGAAAGAATGGCCAAACCCACCCACATACATATGTATATACATACACGTCCACACACGCAAATATGAATACCTATATATCTCAACGTATAAATATATATACACACACAGAGACATATACATATATACACATGTACATGATTCATACTGTCTGCCTTTATTCATTCCCATCACCACCCTGCCACATATGAAATAACAATCCCCTCCCCCCTCATGTGTGCGAGGTAGCGCTAGGAAGACAACAAAGGCCACATTCGTTCACACTCAGTCTCTAGCTGTCATGTGTAATGCACCGAAACCAAAGCTCCCTTTCCACATCCAGGCCCCACACAACTTTCCATGGTTTACCCCAGACGCTTCACATGCCCTGGTTCAATCCATTGACATCACGTCGATCCCGGTATACCACATCGTTCCAACTGACTCTATTCCTTGCACGCCTTTCACCCTCCTGCATGGTCAGGTCCCGATCACTCCAAATCTTTTTCACTCCATCTTTCCACCTGCAATTTGGTCTCCTACTTCTCCTTGTTCCCTCCACCTCTGACATATACATCGTCTTGGTCAATCTGTCCTCACTCATTCTCTCCATGTGACCAAACCATTTCAAAACACCCTCTTCTGCTCTCTCAACCACACTCTTTTTATTACCACATATCTCTCTTATCACTTATTACTTACTCTTATTACTTACTCGATCAAACCACCTCACACAAAATATTGTCCTCAAGCATCTCATTTCCAGCACATCCACCCTCCTCCACACAACTCTATCCTTAGTCCACGCCTCGCAACCATACAACATTGTTGGAACTACTATGCCTTCAAATGTACCTATTTTTGCTTTCCGAGATAATGTTCTCGACTTCCACACATTCTTCAAGGCTCCCAGAATTTTCGCCCCCTCCACCACCCTATGAATCACTTCCACTTCCATGGTTCCATCCGCTGCCAAATCCACTCCCAGATATCGAAAACACTTCACTTCCTCCAGTTTTTCTCCATTCAAACTTACCTCCCAATTGACTTGTCCCTCAACCCTGCTGTACCTAGTAACCTTGCTCTTATTCACATTTACTCTCAACTTTCTTCTTTCACACACTTTACCAAACTCAATCACCAGCTTCTGCAGTTTCTCACATGAATCAGCCACCAGTGCTGTATCATCAGCAAACGACAACTGACACACTTCCCAAGCTCTCATCCACAACAGACTGCATACTTGCCCCTCTTTCCAAAACCTTTGCATTCACCTCCCTAGCAACCCCATCCATAAAAAAATCAAACAACCATGGAGACATCACACACACCTGCCGCAAACCTACATTCACAGAGAACCAATCACTTTCTACTATTCCTACACGTACACATGCCTTACATCCTCGATAAAAACTTTTCACTGCTTCTAACAACTTGCCTCCTACAACATATATTCTTAATACCTTCCACAGAGCATCTCTATCAACTCTATCATATGCCTTCTCAGATCCATAAATGCTACCGACAAATTCATTTGCTTTTCTAAGTACTTCTCACTTACATTCTTCAAAGCAAACACCTGATCCAGACATCCTCTGCCACTTCTGAAACTACATTGCTCTTCCCCAATCTGATGCTCTGTACATGCCTTCACCCTCTCAATCAATACCCTCCCATATGATTTACCAGGAATACTTAACAAACTTACACCTCTGTAATTTGAGCACTCACCTTTGTCTCCTTTGCCTTTGTACAATGGCACTATGCAGGCATTCCATCAATCCTCAGACACCTTACTATGAATCATACATACATTAAATAACCTTACCAACCAGTCAACAATACAGTCACCCCCTTTTTTAATAAATTCCACTGCAATGCCATCCAAACCCGCTGCCTTGCCGGCTTTCCTCTTCCGCAAAGCTTTTACTACCTCTTCTCTATTTACCAAATCATTTACCCTAACCCTCTCACTTTGCACACCACCTCGACCAAAACACCCTATATCTGCCACTCCATCATCAAACACATTCAACAAACCTTCAAAATACTCACTCCATCTCCTTCTCACATCACCACTACTTTTTATCACCTCCCCATTAGCCTCCTTTACTGAAGTTCCCATTTGTTCCCTTGTCTTACGCACTTTATTTACCTCCTTCCAAAATATCCTTTTATTCTCCCTAAAATATAATGATACTCTTTCACCCCAACTCTCATTTGTCCTCTTTTTCACCTCTTGCACCTTTCTCTTGACCTCCTGCCTCATTCTTTTATACATCTCCCACTCATTTGCATTATTTCCCTGCAAAAATCGTCCAAATGCCTCTCTCTTCTCTTTCACTAATAATCTTACTTCTTCATCCCACCACTCACAACCCTTTCTAATCTACCCACCTCCCACTCTTCTCATGCCACAAGCATCTTTTGCGCAATCCATCACTGCTTCCCTAAATACATCCCATTCCTCCCCCACTCCCCTTACCTCCTTTGTTCTCACCTTTTTCCATTCTGTACTCAGTCTCTCCTGTTACTTCCTCACACAAGTCTCCTTCCCAAGCTCACTAACTCTCACCACTTTCTTCATCCCAACATTCTCTCTTCTTTTCTGAAAACCTCTACAAATCTTCACCTTCGCCTCCTCAAGATAATGATCTGACATCCCTCCATTTGCACCTCTCAGCACATTAACCTCTAAAAGTCTCTCTTTCGCGCGCCTGTCAATTAACACGTAATCCAATAACGCTCTCTGGCCATCTCTCCTACTTACATACGTATACTTATGTATATCTTTCTTTTTAAACCAGGTATTCCCAATCACCAGTCCTTTTTCAGCACATAGATCTACAAGCTCTTCATCATTTCCATTTACAACATTGAACACCCCATGTACACCAATTATTCCCTCAACTGCCACATTACTCACCTTTGCATTCGAATCACCCATCACTAAAACCCGGTCTCGTGCATCAAAACTTCTAACACACTCATTCAGCTGCTCCCAAAACATTTGCCTCTCATGATCTTTCTTCTCATGCCCAGGAGCATATGCACCAATAATCACCCATCTCTCTCCATCAACTTTCAGTTTTACCCATATCAATCTAGAGTTTACTTTCTTACACTCTATCATATACTCCCACCACTCCTGTTTCAGTTGTAGTGCTACTCCTTCCCTTGCTCTTGTCCTCTTACTAACCCCTGACTTTACTCCCAAGACATTCCCAAACCACTTATCCCCTTTACCCTTGAGCTTCGTTTCACTCAGAGCCAAAACATCCAGGTTCCTTTCCTGAAACATACTACCTATCTCTCCATTTTTCTCATCTTGGTTCCCAAGTGCACTTTCGTGTAATAATCATATCATCAGGGGAGACACAAGAGAGAAATATAGCAGTCAGTTGATATACATCGAAGAGACGAAGCTAGGACGCCATTTGGTAAACATGTGATTGTCCAAAACATACAACGAGCGTTCATAAACTTATCATTTTACAAATTTTATCAACAATAAAGTTATCTAATTTGTATAGACCATCAATGATATTAAGATTATAAATCTTTGTGTATTTAATGACAGAAGATTCAATAATATTTCTCGTGATAACAGAGTTCGAGTTTATAACTGAGATGGCGTTACTCCAGTCAATACAATGATCATAGTTTTTAACGTGATTAAACAAGGCATTTGATTCTTGTCCCGTTCTTATACTATATCTATGTTGCTTAAGTCTAACAAAAAGATCCTTACCAGTCTGACCAACATAAAATTTATCACAGTTTCCACAAGGAACTTTATAGATGCATCCAAGAGAATTTTCTGGTGAATTCCTGATCAAGATATTCTTTATAGTATTATTGTTGCTAATGGCAACATTTACATTAAAGTATTTAAGCAACATGGGAAGCAAAGTGAAATTATTATTAAAAGGAAGAACTAAAAGATTCTTGGTGTCAATGGGAGGTTTGGGCTCAACTCTATAAAATGATTTTTTTGCTAACTTAAGGGATTTATCAATGAAAGATCTAGGGTACTTTAACTTAGATCTAATAGAATATATCTTCTCAAACTCATCATCAATAAACTCTGGACTGCAAATACGTAATGCTTTAAGGAACATAGATTCAAATGATAATAATTTAACTCTGTCATGTTGAGATGAGTAATAATGGGTATATGAGCATACATTGGTGGGTTTTCTGTATATGCTAAACTTAACTTGTTTCCTTGTCTATGGATCATGCAATCTAGAAATGGTAATATACCATTATTTTCATTTTCTACAGTAAATTTGATGGAAGGTACAAAATTGTTAAGTAAGGGGAGAAATATCTGTAAATCTTCATTTGTTGGCCAAACACAAAGAACATCATCTACAAACCTAAACCAAATTGCATTAGAAGGTAAGATATCCTTTAGTAATTTTGTTTCAAAAAATTCCATATTAAGATTACTTAGTACAGGTGAAAGAGGGTTACCAATTGCCATACCAAATTTTTGAGCATGATAATCTCCATTAGATTGAAATACACAGTCTTTTATACACAATTTTATCAGTTCAATGAAATTAGTCTTTGAAACAGGTAAATGAATATCATCCAAGACATCAAAAAATATTCTAAAAGGTCATCAACTGAAACTTTAGTGAAAAGTGAGGAAACATCAAAACTAACTAGTTTGAAATCAAAATTAATATTGACATTGTTTAGCTTGTTGACTAAATCTACATCTACATTGTTCATGATATTTGAATTTGATACCTTACCCACTAAAGGGCTTAATTGACTGGAGTAACACCATCTCAGTTATTAACTCTAACTCTATTACCAAGAGAAATATCATTGAATCTTCTATCATTAAATACACAAAGAATTATGATCTTAATATTAGTGTTGGTCTATACAAATTAGATAACTTTGTTGATAAAATTTGTAAAATGATAAGTTTATGAACGCTCGTTGTATGTTTTGGACAATCACATGTTTATCAAATGGCGTCCTAGCTTCGTCTCTTTGATGTATATCAACTGACTGTTATATTTCTCTCGTGTGTCTCCCCTGATGATGTGATTATTACACGAAAGTGCACTTGGGAAATTATCGTGTTTCATTTTCCCCGTGGACTCATAGGAATATCTTGATCACGCGCAAAATTGTGATCCTTTCCAATATATATATATATATATATATATATATATATATATATATATATATATATATATATATATATGTAGTACATAGAAACGCGCACCTTCATAGAACATACAAAGCTCCAACAGCCAGGATGTTGGAGGTTGGTATGTTCTATGAAGGTGCGCGCTTCTATGCACTATGTTCCAATTCATATACCTCCGCGTTGTACAGGTAGGTTCGGTAAAATGCTATCTGCTGTCTATGTTCGCCTGTTGGGAAATGACCGGTGTAGACCCCGTTGCTCACCAACGTGAGACGAAGGGTATTCCAGTACATAGTATTCGAATAGTTATTTCCTATTAGCCAGGCCCATAGCCTAGCGGTTAGCATACCTGCCTCTTGCAGCGGGGTCCCAGGTTCGATCCTGGCTGTTAGAGGTTTGTATGATATATTGTTACGAACATGGTGTGTGTGCCCACATGTTCGTATGAATCAGAGGCGCCAGGTCAGGGCGTGGGGTCAGCTGCGGGGTATCTCACCACCGTATGTCATCGCTGCTGACGTTCGCAAGAAGACAAGGATTGTGACTACGCCGAGACTCTGGGACACTCCAACCAATCAGAATTGCTCTTAGTCCCACAGCCAATCAAGGGTAGCGTTGTATAGCAGCAAGGGTGAACGCTTGTCTTTACTTGTAATAAATACTCACTACACCCGCTGAGATTTGATTCCTCTCTCTCTAGCCCAGCGAGGTAAGTGTTGTCCCCCTGCTGTAAGCCTGTAAGCCCTGCTGTGTTGTAAGCCTGTAAGCCCGTTACCCGAGTGCTGTGCTGTAAGCCCGTTACTACTGTGTCACGTCAGGTTTAGCTAAGTGTAACGATGATGTTTACTGTGTCACGTCAGGTTTAGCTAAGTGTAACGATGATGTTTACTGTGTCACGTCAGGTCTAACTAAGTGTAATGTTATCGAACAAAGTGTCATAAAGGAAAGAGATCTCCTGGCTTGAAATCTTATCTGGAATGTTAACTCATGTTCAATGTTAACTCATGTTCAATGTTAACTCATGTTCAATGTTAAACTCATGTTCAATGTTAACCTCATGTTCAGTGTTAACGTAAATGATTCATGCCTGATTTATGTGCCTATCTTTGTACACTTGAATTCTTTCATTATAAGTAGAATCAATGTAATGCTGGTCTTTAATTCAATCCCATAACTTTCAGACAGTGTTATCCTGAGTTGTGCAACTTGACAAATCTAACGTCCTTGCAAAGACGAGGATCAGTATAGTATTTGTAACATATATGGCACTGGCGACCTTGCCCGAATAAGTACTGAGTTCGTAACATATAAATTGGCGACCTCACCAGGATTTTTCTTGCCTTATCGGAATCTCTTTCCTTGATTCGTTAATCATGTCGTTGACCAATGCCGCGCTTGAAATTTATGCACGCAGTGGCTGCGCTCCAAACTTGGTGCGGAGAGACGTTGAAAGGGCTTTGACGGCAGAGGGAGGACCAAAGGTTATGTAATCCCACCTGTATCTGCTACCTTGCCGGTAACTCATAGAAGTCAGGGGAAATACTCCAACAGAGTTAAGAGTTGTTTTTATTGTGGCAAGGCTGGCCACTAGGTGAAGGATTGCTGGGCTCGAGAGAAGGAATCCAGAGACTCTACTTTTTAAATTTAATTGTAGGCCCGTGAGTCTCTTCTTAATTTTAGGGCCAATTTAGTAAAGTAGGTGAGGCTATTTCTGCTCTTAGGAGAGTGAGGGGTTGCGAGACTGTTGATTAATCTGTCCTTATTAAAGGATCCGTTCTGTAGGAACTGCAATGCGTTCCTGTCTGAGGGCTATGTTAGTAGATGTGGTGTACGACTAAAAGTGACCGTATTACGGAATTCTGGTGAACCCAATGCCGGTGTTGCCTACGGGCCCGGTGAAGTCCACGGAGGCAGTGCAGCTTGATGAAGAAGTACCAGAGTTAGTCTACAACCACGATGTTGCCAGGTCCATGACAGCTGGCACGGCAGGACGTGTGCCTGAGGACATAGCCGTTTGAGGACGTCTTCCGTGGATGAAATCAGCGAGGAGAAGCTGTGTGATACCTCCTGTGCTAGTTTTGAGTCCGTACAAGAGTCAGTGGGTGAGACTGAGGATTTGTCTGGAGCCCATTCAAGAGACTCAGGAATGAAGGACGAGGTGGGCTGACAGACGGTCTCGATTCAGAAGCGTAGAGACAGGCGACGAGGTGTGGCTCCTACTACAGCAGCCAGGTCAAACCTTGGCTGTCCATTTTCAGGATCCCTACACCATTACCTGGAGTGTAGGAGACTCAAATTATCTTGTCTCTACCCCCGATAGGCGCAGATGTCTGAGATTATGCCATGTCAACATGCTTAAACCATATCTCAGTAGTGACCTCCCTCTTTGAAACCGACGGTATCAGTCTGCATCATCCAACGTCCAGCGGTATCCGTGTGTGACGAAGTTGACGACGTAGCTGTGAAGGCCTCGGAGACCCGGGAAGACGGAGGCGCATTAGCACCTGCCTGGGAAGTGATGGGTAGAAAGGTCTGCCCGCCTGTCGACATACCCAGAGTTTTGCCAGAGTTTGTCAGTCCCCTCCTTCCACCGACCGTAAGGGTCCAAGTATTAGCCCGTAGATATTCCCCCCCCCCCGAGAAGGGAACTGAAGTGTTACTTGGGGATGGTTGGGTATTGCACAATGTTTATTAGTAACTTTTCGCAGTCGCAACCCCCCTTGACAGATTTATTGAAGAAAGATGTCAGATCTATTTTGAATGAGCAATGTGAGAAGCCTCTCTCATCACTTAGGAAACCTACTTTTAACTGTTTTATTTTGCAGGCTCCAACCAGATTAGCTGTGAATGCCACCAGTTATGTAAAGGCTGGTGAGGTCCTCATGCAGGAGGACAGAGAGAAGGTTGAGCCCAAACAGATAGCCCCACCATGGAGAAGCAACTTGTATCTGTTATTTGTATTATAGGTCTTTCTGTATGTGTTCTTCAGGCAATCACTAGAAGCAACCTTTGTTTTTGCTATTTATATTATAAAACTTTCTGTATATTTATGCCCTTCAGCCAATCACTTTAGAGTGCACTGACTACCATCCCCTTTCAAAGCGTTAACAAGTTACGGGATCGGAGTCAATATTAAATAAGTGGGCCTTGTTCAAGTATGTACAATTTAAGGTTACATTATTTTCAGCACACCTCATGTGTTAACAGATTGTGTTAGCTGATTGTTTATCCCGCCCTTAAGGTGAAAAAATTCCTCTTCTAGGAATTTTGTCCTTTAAGGACGGGGTTGTTATGAACATGGTGTGTGTGCCCACATGTTCGTATGAATCAGAGGCGCCAGGTCGGGGCGTGGGGTCAGCTGCGGGGTATCTCACCACCGTATGTCATCGCTGCTGACGTTCGCAAGAAGACAAGGATTGTGACTACGCCGAGACTCTGGGACCCTCCAACCAATCAGATTTGCTCTTAGTCCCACAGCCAATCAAGGGTAGCGTTGTATAGCAGCAAGGGTGAACGCTTGTCTTTACTTGTAATAAATACTCACTACACCCGCTGAGATTTGATTCCTCTCTCTCTAGCCCAGCGAGGTAAGTGTTGTCCCCCTGCTGTAAGCCTGTAAGCCCTGCTGTGTTGTAAGCCTGTAAGCCCGTTACCTGAGTGCTGTGCTGTAAGCCCGTTACTACTGTGTCACGTCAGGTTTAGCTAAGTGTAACGATGATGTTTACTGTGTCACGTCAAATTTAGCTAAGTGTAACGATGATGTTTACTGTGTCACGTCAGGTCTAACTAAGTGTAATGTTATCGAACAAAGTGTCATAAAGGAAAGAGATCTCCTGGCTTGAAATCTTATTTGGAATGTTAACTCATGTTAAATGTTAACTCATGTTAAATGTTAACTCATGTTCAATGTTAACTCATGTTCAATGTTAAACTCATATTCAGTGTTAACGTAAATGATTCATGCCTGATTTATGTGCCTATCTTTGTACACTTGAATTCTTTCATTATAAGTAGATTTAATGTAATGCTGGTCTTTAATTCAATCCCATAACTTTCAGACAGTGTTATCCTGAGTTGTGCAACTTGACAAATCTAACGTCCTTGTAAAGACGAGGATCAGTATAGTATTTGTAACATATATGTTACTGGCGACCTTACCCGAATAAGTACTGAGTTCGTAACAATATGTATATATATATAAATTATCCCTGGGGATAGGGGAGAAAGAACACTTGCCACGTATTCCCTGCGTGTCGTAGAAGGCGACTAAAAGGGGAGGGAGGGGGAGTTGGAAATTCTCCCCTCTTGTTTTAAATTTTCTAGAAAAAGGAACAGGGGAGGTGGTCAAGTGAGGATATTCCCTCAAAGGCTCAGTCCTCTGTTCTTAACGCTACCTCGCTAACGCGGGAGATGGCGAATACTATTAAAAGCATATATATATATATATATATATATATATATATATATATATATATATATATATATATATATATATATATATATATATATATATACATATATATATATATATATATATATATATATATATATATATATATATATATATATATATATATATTCATATATATATATATATATATATATATATATATATATATATATATATATATATATATATATATATATATATATATATGTATATATATATATATATATATATATATATATATATATATATATATATATATATATATATATATATATATATATATATATATATGAGTTTGGTAAAGTGTGTGGAAGAAGAAAGTTGAGAGTAAATGTGAATAAGAGCAAGGTTATTAGGTACAGTAGGGGTGAGGGTCAAGTCAATTGGGAGGTGAGTTTGAATGGAGAAAAACTGGAGGAAGTGAAGTGTTTTAGATATCTGGGAGTGGATCTGTCAGCGGATGGAACCATGGAAGCGGAAGTGGATCATAGGGTGGGGGAGGGGGCGAAAATTTTGGGAGCCTTGAAAAATGTGTGGAAGTCGAGAACATTATCTCGGAAAGCAAAAATGGGTATGTTTGAGGGAATAGTGGTTCCAACAATGCTGTATGGTTGCGAGGCGTGGGCTATGGATAGAGATGTGCGCAGGAGGATGGATGTGCTGGAAATGAGATGTTTGAGGACAATGTGTGGTGTGAGGTGGTTTGATCGAGTAAGTAACGTAAGGGTAAGAGAGATGTGTGGAAATAAAAAGAGCGTGGTTGAGAGAGCAGAAGAGGGTGTTTTGAAATGGTTTGGGCACATGGAGAGAATGAGTGAGGAGAGATTGACCAAGAGGATATATGTGTCGGAGGTGGAGGGAACGAGGAGAAGAGGGAGACCAAATTGGAGGTGGAAAGATGGAGTGAAAAAGATTTTGTGTGATCGGGGCCTGAACATGCAGGAGGGTGAAAGGAGGGCAAGAAATAGAGTGAATTGGAGTCATGTGGTATACAGGGGTTGACGTGCTGTCAGTGGATTGAAGCAAGGCATGTGAAGCGTCTGGGGTAAACCATGGAAAGCTGTGTAGGTATGTATATTTGCGTGTGTGGACGTGTGTATGTACATGTGTATGGGGGGGGGGGGTTGGGCCATTTCTTTCGTCTGTTTCCTTGCGCTACCTCGCAAACGCGGGAGACAGCGACAAAGTATAAAAAAAAAAAAAAAAAAAAAAAAAAAAAATATATATATATATATATATATATATATATATATATATATATATATATATATATATATATATATATACATATATATATATATATATATATATATATATATATATATATATATATATATATATATATATATATATAAGAAGGAACAGAGAAGGGGGCCAGGTGAGGATATTCCCTCAAAGGCCCAGTCCACTGTTCTTAGCGCTACCTCGCTAATGCGGGAAATGGCGAATAGTATGTAAGTAAGATATATATATATATATATATATATATATATATATATATATATATATATATATATATATATATATATATATATATATATATATTTTCCAAAAGAGGGAACAGAGAAGGGGGCCAGGTGAGGATATTCCCTCAAAGGCCCAGTCCTCTGTTCTCAGTGCTACCTCGCTGATGCGGAAAATGGCGAATAGTATGAAAAAAAAAAAAAAAAAAAAATATATATATATATATATATATATATATATATATATATATATATATATATATATATATATATATATATATATGTGAGAAACTGCAGAAGCTGGTGACTGAGTTTGGTAAAGTGTGTGAAAGAAGAAAGTTAAGAGTAAATGTGAATAAGAGCAAGGTTATTAGGTACAGTAGGGTTGAGGGTCAAGTCAATTGGGAGGTAAGTTTGAATGGAGAAAAACTGGAGGAAGTAAAGTGTTTTAGATATCTAGGAGTTGATCTGGCAGCGGATGGAACCATGGAAGCGGAAGTGAATCATAGGGTGGGGGAGGGGGCGAAAATCCTTGGAGCCTTGAAGAATGTGTGGAAGTCGAGAACATTACCTCGGAAAGCAAAAATGGGTATGTTTGAAGGAATAGTGGTTCCAACAATGTTGTATGGTTGCGAGGCGTGGGCTATGGATAGAGTTGTGCGCAGGAGGGTGGATGTGCTGGAAATGAGATGCTTGAGGACAATGTGTGGTGTGAGGTGGTTTGATCGAGTAAGTAATGTAAGGGTAAGAGAGATGTGTGGAAATAAAAAGAGCGTGGTTGAGAGAGCAGAAGAGTGTGTTTTGAAATGGTTTGGGCAAATGGAGAGAATGAGTGAGGAAAGATTGACCAAGAGTGTCGGAGGTGGAGGGAACGAGGAGAAGTGGGAGACCAAATTGGAGGTGGAAAGATGGAGTGAAAAAGATTTTGAGTGATCGGGGCCTGAACATGCAGGAGGGTGAAAGGCGGGCAAGGAATAGAGTGAGTTGGATCGATGTGGTATACCGGGGTTGACGTGCTGTCAGTGGATTGAATCAGGGCATGTGAAGCGTCTGGGGTAAACCATGGAAAGTTGTGTGGGGCCTGGATGTGGAAAGGGAGCTGTGGTTTCGGGCATTATTGTATGACAGCTAGAGACTGAGTGTGAACGAATGGGGCCTTTGTTGTCTTTACCTAGCGCTACCTCGCACACATGAGGGGGGAGGGGGATGGAATTCCATATGTGGCGAGGTGACGATGGGAATGAATAAAGGCAGACAGTGTGAATTGTTTGCATGGGCATATATGTATGTGTCTGTGTGTGTATATATATGTGTACATTGAGATGTATAGGTATGTATATTTGCGTGTGTGGAGGTGTATGTATATACATGTGTATGAGGGTGGGTTGGGCCATTTCTTTCGTCTGTTTCCTTGCGCTACCTCGCAAACGCAGGAGACAGCGACAAAGCAAAATAAATAAATAAATATATATATATATATATATATATATATATATATATATATATATATATATATATATATATATATATACATATATATAGCTGTGTTAGAGGATCAAGAATTCTACTTCCGTATTCCCTGTTCTGATTTTCAAAAGAAGGAACAGAGAATGGGGCCAAGTGAGGATGCTTCCCTCTTAGGCTCAATCATATGTCCTTGACGCTACCTCACTAACGCGAGAATTAACGTATACGTTGAAAAAAATTTATATTCTAACAATTTATGATGATTTTTTTTCTTTTTTGATATCGTCATCGTCAGTTCGAGTTTCTGAAGGTGGTACCATACCACACAAGCACACGAGCAACACAGTTTAGTAGGAGTTTCAATACAAAGCTTATCCACAAGTTCAACAAGTCCCTCACGAACATATCACCAGGGAATCCTCCACTCACGCAAGATAACACCCCAGCACTTGGACGTGTCTCCAGCCCATATAGCAGTCAGCAGACTTACCTCGTCTCCCAACCTAATTGAGCGTAGCCTGGTCCATAATTACTATAGGCCACGTTTTCCTGCCATAGGCTCATCCTTCCTGCTCTGTTAATGGGATCGTGGGTGAGTGGGCCAGTCCAGTTACTCAGGGAGTTATCTCACAATCGTAGATCCTGGACTGTGTTCACCTGAGTAGGTCTGCAGGCCATCTGACAGCCTCTCAGAGACCGTCTCCCTCAAAGCTATGGCGGAAGACTGGAAAGCTCTCTCTCTCTCTCTCTCTCTCTCTCTCTCTCTCTCTCTCTCTCTCTCTCTCTCTCTCTCTCTCTCTCTCTCTCTCTCTCTCTCTCATACTTGATGACCACTTCGCGTTAGCGAAGTAGCGCCAGGAACAGACGCAAAAGAGGCTGCATTCTCTCACGTCCATTCTCCAACTGTCATGTGTAATGCACCGAAACCACAGCTTCCTATCCACAAACAGGCCTCACAGCATTTTCCATGGATTCCCCTGGCCGTTTCATATTCCCTGGGTCAGTCCTCTGACAGCACGTCGACCCCTGTGTACCACATCGTTCCAATTTACTTTATTCCTTGAACGCCTTTTACACTCCTATATGTTCAGTTCATGTTTCACCTAACATCGTTTTCACTACATCCTTCCATCTCCAATTTGGTTTCCCCTTTTTACTTGTCCCTCTATTTCTTACACATACGTACATCCCCTTTGTCAACCTCTTTTCACTCATTATTTTCATGTGTCAAATTCATTTCAACACACCCTCTTCTGCTCTCTCAACCACACTCTTTTTATTACCACACATCTCTCTTACCCTTTCATTACTTACCCTATCAAACCACCTCACACCACATATTGTCCTCAAACATTTCATTTCCAACACATCCACCCTCTTCCGCAGATCTTTAGTTATAGCCCAAGCCTCGCATTAATACAGCATCGCTGGGACTACTGCACCTTCAAACATACTAATTTTCTCCATCTCAGATAGCGACCTCTCTTACCACACATTCTTCATCGCTCCCAGTACCTTCGCCTCCTTATCCACCCTATGACTCACTACCTCTTCCATGGTTCCATTCGCTACCAAGTCCACTCCCAGATATCTTAAATATTTTCCCAGACTTACATACCAACCAACCTGTTCATCTGTCCTGCTAAACCTGTGGTTTCTTAAGGCGATGTCTCGTAATACACGTCCATCTGTTGTAGGTAGATGGCATCTGGTTATTGTAATATATCTTTTGTGTTATTGTGGTGCTTGGAATTTCTGCCTGTATGAGAGTGTTTTAGCGTTTTTCATTTCGTTTGTCTAAGTTTGAGTTCTAGTAGCCGTCGTTAATGTGGTTATGTTTGATGTTCTGTTTCCGCGTGAAAAAAATAACAACATACCATTTAGAGGCAGTCTTGTCTGCTCGGGTTAACATAGCATTAATGACCCCAGTATTGTAGCGATGATGACGATCACTGGTGGCATGTAGACGTCAGCAGAGATCATGTTGGTCGTCTCATGTAGACGTCAGCAGAGATCATGTTGGTCGTCTCATGTAGACGTCAGCAGAGGTCATGTTGGTCGTCTCATGTAGACGTCAGCAGAGATCATGTTGGTCGTCTCATGTAGACGTCAGCAGAGGTCATGTTGGTCGTCTCATGTAGACGTCAGCAGAGGTCATGTTGGTCGTCTCATGTAAACGTCAGCAGAGGTCATGTTAGTCGTCTCATGTAGACGTCAGCAGAGGTCATGTTGGTCGTCTCATGTAGACGTCAGCAGAGGTCATGTTGGTCGTCTCATGTAGACGTCAGCAGAGGTCATGTTGGTCGTCTCATGTAGACGTCAGCAGAGGTCATGTTGGTCGTCTCATGTAGACGTCAGCAGAGGTCATGTTGGTCGTCTCATAAAGACGTCAGCAGAGGTCATGTTGGTCGTCTCATGAAGACGTCAGCAGAGGTCATATTGGTCGTCTCATGTAGACGTCAGCAGAGGTCGTGTTGGTCGTCTCATGTAGACGTCAGCAGAGGTCATGTTGGTCGTCTCATGTAGACGTCAGCAGAGGTCATGTTGGTCGTCTCATGTAGACGTCAGCAGAGGTCATGTTGGTCGTCTCATGTAGACGTCAGCAGAGGTCATGTTGGTCGTCTCATGTAGACGTCAGCAGAGGTCATGTTGGTCGTCTCATAAAGACGTCAGCAGAGGTCATGTTGGTCGTCTCATGAAGACGTCAGCAGAGGTAATATTGGTCGTCTCATGTAGACGTCAGCAGAGGTCGTGTTGGTCGTCTCATGTAGACGTCAGCAGAGGTCATGTTGGTCGTCTCATGTAGACGTCACGTATCTGTTCCACCATGAACCATCATGACATCCAGGAATATGATGGCATCTTCTTGTCTTTGTTCCATATCATTAGAAGATAATTCAGCTCTGAAGTTCATTCATGGAGTGAGATAAATTCAGTTCTGAAGTTCATTCATGAAGTGAGATAAATTCAGTTCTGAAGTTCATTCATGAAGTGAGATAACTCAGTTCTGAAGTTCATTCATGAAGTGAGATAATTCAGCTCTGAAGTTCATTCATGAAGTGAGATAAATTCAGTTCTGAAGTTCATTCATGAAGTGAGATAATTCAGTTCTGAAGTTCATTCATGAAGTGAGATAATTCAGCTCTGAAGTTCATTCATGAAGTGAGATAACTTCAGTTCTGAAGTACACTCATGAAGTGAGGGATCAACTACAAGATGCTATTCCAGCCGTTCGAACCTTGGCTGGTGGCTACAGTGTCCTGGGTGTGGACACTGATTAGTAGCTTTTCTATCCAGGGTTCGATCTTTGACTGGTAGGTGGAGTTCGACCCTTGCGTGCTGGTTACAATCACCAGATTTCGACCCCTTCATTGGTGGCTACGATCACCAGGGTTCGAGACCTCAATGGGGACTGATATGTCCAGGATCTGAGCCTCGACTGGAGACCACTGTGTCCAGGGTTCGAGCTTGAAAGAGATCTGTATCTGTGGCTTCGAATCCCT
Source organism: Panulirus ornatus (assembly GCF_036320965.1). NCBI lineage: Eukaryota > Metazoa > Arthropoda > Malacostraca > Decapoda > Palinuridae > Panulirus > Panulirus ornatus. Next base: position 21,428,788 of record NC_092288.1, on the reverse strand, counting down.
ATCGCCAGCTGACCCTGTCGTGTGGTACTCCTCTGAAACTAAGAGGCAACATCAGTCACTGCCATATTGACAGTGATATCACAGTGTTGCTGCAGTGCCTCGTATTTTCAGTCACGTTCACCGCTGTGGCGTTATCCCACGCATTGGTGATGATACAACAGACATACAATCTTGGAGCCAATTTGGTCACTCCCTCACTGCCGGGCGCCACGGCCCTTCTATGGTGCCGTCTGACCTGGCATATGGCTCTCATGTTGAACGTTATGCGGCCATTACCGTGGTACTATAGCGTTCGTCCCAATCCCACCTGAGCCCTAAATAAGTGAAAGTCCCGAGGAAGACAAGGGTAATACGGCCCATCACTTCCATCGCCAATTGAAACCGGGATATTACATTTGCATATCTCACTCCTTATTGCACCACCGTCGCCATATTTGTGTACTTCTGCGCGTCGAAGAGACTTCTACCGAGACCATACATATATATTACCCAGGAAGGATAACTGACAAGGAAAAACTAGGGTAGGAGGAAAAGAAAGCAATCTACGCACTGCGTGTAGCTACAACGATAATTTTTACATTACTTTTGTTGAGTTCGATCGTCTTGAAAACTTAGAACTGTAGGAAATAGAGAGATGAATACATCACAAAGAGAATATATATATATATATATATATATATATATATATATATATATATATATATATATATATATATATATATATATATATATATATATATATATATATATATATATATATATATATATATATATATATATATATATATATATATATATATATATATATATATATATATATATATATATATATATATATATATATACACTACTAAAGGGGGTGACTGTATTGTTGACTGGTTGGTAAGGTTATTTAATGTATGTATGACTCATGGTGAGGTGCCTGAGGATTGGCGGAATGCGTGCATAGTGCCATTGTACAAAGGCAAAGGGGATAAGAGTGAGTGCTCAAATTACAGAGGTATAAGTTTGTTGAGTATTCCTGGTAAATTATATGGGAGGGTATTGATTGAGAGGGTGAAGGCATGTACAGAGCATCAGATTGGGGAAGAGCAGTGCGGTTTCAGAAGTGGTAGAGGATGTGTGGATCAGGTGTTTGCTTTGAAGAATGTATGTGAGAAATACTTAGAAAAGCAAATGGATTTGTATGTAGCATTTATGGATCTGGAGAAGGCATATGATAGAGTTGATAGAGATGCTCTGTGGAAGGTATTAAGAATATATGGTGTGGGAGGCAAGTTGTTAGAAGCAGTGAAAAGTTTTTATCGAGGATGTAAGGCATGTGTACGTGTAGGAAGAGAGGAAAGTGATTGGTTCTCAGTGAATGTAGGTTTGCGGCAGGGGTGTGTGATGTCTCCATGGTTGTTTAATTTGTTTATGGATGGGGTTGTTAGGGAGGTAAATGCAAGAGTCCTGGAAAGAGGGGCAAGTATGAAGTCTGTTGGGGATGAGAGAGCTTGGGAAGTGAGTCAGTTGTTGTTCGCTGATGATACAGCGCTGGTGGCTGATTCATGTGAGAAACTGCAGAAGCTGGTGACTGAGTTTGGTAAAGTGTGTGGAAGAAGAAAGTTAAGAGTAAATGTGAATAAGAGCAAGGTTATTAGGTACAGTAGGGGTGAGGGTCAAGTCAAGTGGGAGGTGAGTTTGAATGGAGAAAAACTGGAGGAAGTGAAGTGTTTTAGATATCTGGGAGTGGATCTGTCAGCGGATGGAACCATGGAAGCGGAAGTGGATCATAGGGTGGGGGAGGGGGCGAAAATTTTGGGAGCCTTGAAAAATGTGTGGAAGTCGAGAACATTATCTCGGAAAGCAAAAATGGGTATGTTTGAAGGAATAGTGGTTCCAACAATGTTGTATGGTTGCGAGGCGTGGGCTATGGATAGAGATGTGCGCAGGAGGATGGATGTGCTGGAAATGAGATGTTTGAGGAAAATGTGTGGTGTGAGGTGGTTTGATCGAGTAAGTAACGTAAGGGTAAGAGAGATGTGTGGAAATAAAAAGAGCGTGGTTGAGAGAGCAGAAGAGGGTGTTTTGAAATGGTTTGGGCACATGGAGAGAATGAGTGAGGAAAGATTGACCAAGAGGATATATGTGTCGGAGGTGGAGGGAACGAGGAGAAGAGGGAGACCAAATTGGAGGTGGAAAGATGGAGTGAAAAAGATTTTGTGTGATCGGGGCCTGAACATGCAGGAGGGTGAAAGGAGGGCAAGGAATAGAGTGAATTGGAGCGATGTGGTATACAGGGGTTGACGTGCTGTCAGTGGATTGAATCAAGGCATGTGAAGCGTCTGGGGTAAACCATGGAAAGCTGTGTAGGTATGTATATTTGCGTGTGTGGACGTGTGTATGTACATGTGTATGGGGGGGGGGGTTGGGCCATTTCTTTCGTCTGTTTCCTTGCGCTACCTCGCAAACGCGGGAGACAGCGACAAAGTATAAAAAAAAAAGAAAAAAAAAAAAATACACTACTATTCGCCATTTCCCGCATCAGCGAGGTAGCGTTAAGAACAGAGGACTGGGCCTCTGAGGAAATATCCTCACTTGGCCCCCTTCTCCGTTCTTTCTTTTGGAAAATTAAAAAAAAAAAATGAGAGGGGAGGATTTCCAGCCCCCCGCTCCCTTCCCTTTTAGTCGCCTTCTACGACACGCAGGGAATACGTGGGAAGTATTCTTTCTCCCCTATCCCCAGGGAACATGTATATTTTTTTTTTGTATAACTTGAATAAGGCAGTCCTGATATTTAGATAAGTTACGAATGTTTAAAAACACAAAAAAAAAAACAGAATAAGTTAAAGATAAAAGATGCTATTCGATATTTCTTTATTAATTTCACCATTTTCTGCTCTGTTGATATCTTAAAGTCTATGTCACAGATGAATCAAACATGATCACCATTTCCCGGGTTAGCGAGGTAGCGCCAGGGCCGGACGAAGAATGGCAGCATCAGCTTACATCCAGTCTCTAGCTTTCATGTGTACTGCACAACTTCTTCACAAACAGACCCCACAGACCTGTTTATGGTTTACCCCAGACGCTACACATGGTCTGGTTTAGTCTACTGGCAACACGTCGACCCCACTATACCACATCATTCCAATGCATTTTGCGGCGACCCCACTATACCACATCATTCCAATGCATTTTATGTCTTTGCACCCTTTTCACTCATTCACTCCATCCTTCTCAACCTGATCCTGGACACGTAAGGTCAAAAGAGGGTCAGGCGAATTGGTCACTTGACAAGGCAAGGTTATACAAGGTCATCGTCCAGATTAGGCCTACAGGCGTCGAACACAAACCAGAGATATTATTGGAAATTTCTCAGTCGTGTTGCCCCGTCTCTTAACCTTATTTATATATATGTACCATGTCTTCACACACACACACACACACACACACACACACACACACACATACACAAACATATCCTAGCCTAAACCAGGTAGTCATTCCATATATCGACCAACCCATAGAGGGAGGATGAACACCTGCGTTGGTTGTGGACCGACTGTCACACACATGGTTCGATCTCATGCAGGACCGACTGCTGGGCCGAGCCCTTTCAGAGTTAGGGTCTGCTGCGTTAGCCACTACTCCACGAGGGGCCCGTGAGTAAGTGAATTGAATAAATGAATTAATAACTGTTCATTGATTTCAGGCAGCCAGTTGGCAGAAAATATATCGTTCAGGAATTGCATAGTTTTTTGGGAAGGATCCCTTAATAGCAACTAATTACCTGTTCACAAAAGAGATCAAAGTGGGACTGGATACTTGTACGCTTGGAATAAGCATAGGATTAAAGTCTATTGACATTGCAGAGAAAGATTTCTGCAGCTAATTCTTTGGTTTATACATCATACATTTAGTGGTGATTAACTGAACATTGACATAAAGTTACATATTGGCTGAACTGCTGTAATACTGTGTAGACAAGTGTATCTAATGGTGAATATTAAGTGATATAAAGTTACATATTGGCTGAACTGCTGTAATACTGTGTAGACAAATGTATCTAATGGTTAATATTAACTGATATAAAGTTACATATTGGTTGAACTGCTGTAATACTGTGTAGACAAATGTATCTAATGGTGAATATTAACTGATATAAAGTTACATATTGGTTGAACTGCTGTAGTACAGTGTTAACATTATGTATTTAATGGTTGAAATACAGTGATACTGTGTTTATATACATTATGTGTATAATGATGAACTACAGTAATACAGCGTTGATATACATTGTGTATTTGATGATGAACTACAGTAATACAGTGTTGATATGCATTATGTATATTATGATGAACTACAGTAATACAGTGTTGATATACATTATGTATATAATGATGAACTACAGTAATACAGTGTTGATATACATTATGTATATAATGATGAACTACAGTAATGCAGTGTTAATATACATTATGTATATAATGATGAACTACAGTAATGCAGTGTTAATATACATTATGTATATAATGATGAACTACAGTAATGCAGTGTTAATATACATTATGTATATAATGATGAACATTAAGTAGTGAAATTTTCACATGAGCTACGTTAAGTAATACAGCAGTTGATAAACACATAACTATGGGGAAACTAGGCTATTTGCTTGTTTAGCTGTTTGCTTGTTCGTGGGTTGCTCATGACATTCACAGTAGTAGGTATAGTACAAGTGTTATACCTGTACAGCACTGGTTGGTACAAGGTTGTGATTATGGTGACGGATGTGGGTCATTGGGGGGTTAGTCCTCGTGACGTGGCGCTGGTCACCTACGTCACAACTGTTGTGAGCTGGGGGTCACAACTTCAACGGTCGGGTGGTGACCGAGGGTTATGACCGTGTCATGTTGTTTACACTGAGGCAACAACAGGTCCGACATGGACAAGTGGAAAGACTGTCGCTGGTGCACAGGGAGAGAGAGAGAGAGAAGAGAGAGAGAGAGAGAGAGAGAGAGAGAGAGAGAGAGAGAGAGAGAGAGAGAGAGAGAGAGAGAGAGTTGACCTGCAGGCGGCTCAAGAACGCAACGTATACAAGTCCTACCCCCTCGAGGGTCATGTGTGTGTGTGTGTGTGTGTGTGTGTGTGTGTGTTTACCATATCCCTGTCCTGGATTGTATTACTGACCAATCATTCCCCATGGCTTCGCAGAGGGGCACCCTCAGACGGACGCTACCTGGCATCGTTTACCAACACTTCAAACCCACGAGCCCAGGTCTAGGAGTCGTGTTTGGGGGAGCCCCCGACCCGTCCAGCTCCCCGCGACGAGGAGCGAAGGAGGCTTGATCACCCATCATTTGATTGCCCCCCCACCCCCCCCCCACCCCCCACCCCCCACCCCTCCCTGCCAATCTCAACTATAATTTCCTGATGATTAAAAGACACACGTCGACCCACCTTACACTGTGGAGTCGTTAGGAAGCCACATACACCCTGGTCGTTTTGAGCCCAGACGAGGCTCTTGAGCGAATCATCATGGGAGGTTACGAGCACTGACGAGGCACCCGCTTACAGGTCATTCAGGGTCACGGGTGGTTTGCTGTGAACTTTAGCCTTAGCAGTTGTTAAGGTGTAGTTCTGGGGACAGACTGGTGAAGAGGGATTGATGTGTTGATGATGTGATGATGTAATGGCCGTGTCGCTGATTCTTATGAATCCAAATAGCAACAAAAATCCAGTAAACACACACACACACACACACACACACACACACACACACACACACACACACGCACACACACACACGGGCCTGCGTGGTGTAGTGGCTAGCTTTATTGACCATGAGTCACCACGGGAAAACCCAGGGTGGGACCCGCATGGGATCGAATCCTGGAGGGGGCAGAGGGCCTACACCCAACCTAGGTGTTGATCTTCCTCTCGGGGCTGGTCGATAAATGGGTACCAGGCTAAAGCTAGTGTATGTGTGTATGTATGTGTGTGTGTGTGTGTGCGTGTGTGTGTGTGTGTGTGTGTGTGTATGTATGTGTGTGTGTGTGTGTGTGTGTGTGTGTGCGTGTGTGTGTGTGTGTGTGTGTGTGCGTGCGTGTGTGTGTGTGTGTGTGTGTTGCAGTGGTTACCTTTGAACTGCATATAATAATTTTGTATCAACTTCTATGGACAGAGTTTTAACTTGTATAATATTTTATGGCATGTCCATAAAAACCACCTCATATAATATGCCAAGTCACGTGAAAGAACGTGTAATTAAATACATTTTTTCTTTGTTTTTTTAATAGATTACTGAATCTGACAACCTACATTTTTATTTCAATTTCAAAAGGTCTTAAAGGAAATGAAAACCACACATACAAAAGTTCTTTGTTCAAAACACCACCGTGGGACTTTCCTTGTGATCTAAAGCAACGTGAAATATACTCAAAAAAATTCTAAAGAAGGAATATTCTTGAGATAATTCGGGTATCATACTATAGTGGTAGGAGGGAGTGATGCAACGTACAGTGGTAGGAGGGAGTGATGCAACGTAGAGTGGTAGGAGGGAGTGATGCAACGTAGAGTGGTAGGAGGGAGTGATGCAACGTACAGTGGTAGGAGGGAGTGATGCAACGTACAGTGGTAGGAGGGAGTGATGCAACGTAGAGTGGTAGGAGGGAGTGATGCAACGTACAGTGGTAGGAGGGAGTGATGCAACGTACAATGGTAGGAGGGAGTGATGCAACGTACAGTGGTAGGAGGGAGTGATGCAACGTAGAGTGGTAGGAGGGAGTGATGCAACGTACAGTGGTAGGAGGGAGTGATGCAACGTATAGTAGTAGGAAGGAGTGATGGAACATGGAGAATCTACTCAAAACGTTTACAAGGGAGAACTACAACATGGAGTGCTTACTGACCTCTAGATACGTACAGGAATTATGTTCAGAGAACATACTATATATACGTATATATATATATATACGAAAAAAGTGCATAGGCACGCGCACCTTCATAAAACATACAAACCTCCAACAGCCAGGATCGAACCCGGGACCCTTGTGCAACAGACGGGAGTGCTACCGCTAGGCTATGGGCCTAGATAATAGGGAACAACTATTTGAATACTATATACTCGAATACTTTCGTCTCACGTTGGTGAGCAACGGGGTCTACACCGGTCATTTAAGTCGTATGTTTACCAAATGGCGTCTTAGCTTTGTCTCTTCGATGTGTATCAACTGATTGTTATATTTCTCTCTTCTGTCTCCCCTGATGATGTGATTATTACACGTAAGTGCACTTGGGAACTTATTGTGTTTCATTTTCCCCTTGGACTCATAGGAATATCTTGATCACGAGCAAAATTTTGATCCTTTCCAATATATATATATATATATATATATATATATATATATATATATATATATATATATATATATATATATATGATTTTTTTTCCCGCTGTCTCCCGCGTTTGCGAGGTAGCGCAAGGAAACAGACGAAAGAAATTGCCCAACCAACCCCATACACATGTATATACATACACGTCCACACACGCAAATATACATACCGACACAGCTTTCCATGGTTTACCCCAGACGCTTCACATGCCCTGATTCAATCCACTGACAGCACGTCAACCCCGGTATACCACATCGATCCAATTCACTCTATTCCTTTCACTCCTTTCATCCTCCTGCATGTTCAGGCCCCGATCACACAAAATCTTTTTCACTCCATCTTTCCACCTCCAATTTGGTCTCCCACTTCTCCTCGTTCCCTCCACATCCGACACATATATCCTCTTGGTCAATCTTTTCTTACTCATTCTCTCCATGTGCCCAAACCATTTCAAAACACCCTCTTCTGCTCTCTCAACCACGCTCTTTTTATTTCCACACATCTCTCTTACCCTTACGTTACTCACTCGATCAAACCACCTCACACCACACATTGTCCTCAAACATCTCATTTCCAGCACATCCAGCCTCCTGCGCACAACTCTATCCATAGCCCACGCCTCGCAACCATACAACATTGTTGGAACCACTATTCCTTCAAACATACCCATTTTTGCTTTCCGAGATAATGTTCTCGACTTCCACACATTCTTCAAGGCTCCCAGGATTTTCGCCCCCTCCCCACCCTATGATCCACTTCCGCTTCCATGGTTCCATCCGCTGCCAGATCCACTCCCAGATATCTAAAACACTTTACTTCCTTCAATTTTTCTCCATTCAAACTTACCTCCAAATTGACTTGACCCTCAATCCAACTGTACCTAATAACCTTGCTCTTATTCACATTTACTCTTAACTTTCTTCTTTCACACACTTTACCAAACTCAGTCACCAGCTTCTGCAGTTTCTCACATGAATCAGCCACCAGCGCTGTTTCATCAGCGAACAACAACTGACTCACTTCCCAAGCTCTCTCATCCCCAACAGACTTCATACTTGCCCTCTTTCCAAAACTCTTGCATTCACCTCCCTAATAACTCCGTCCAAAAACAAATTAAACAACCATGGAGACATCACACACCCCTGCCGCAAACCTACATTCACTGAGAACCAATCACTTTCCTCTCTTCCTACACCTACACATGCCTTACATCCTCGATAAAAACTTTTCACCGCTTCTAACAACTTGCCTCCCACACCATATATTCTTAATACCTTCCACAGAGCATCTCTATCAACTCTATCATATGCCTTCTCCAGATCCATAAATGCTACATACAAATCCATTTGCTTTTCCAAGTATTTCTCACATACATTCTTCTAAGCAAACACCTGATCCACACATCCTCTACCACTTCTGAAACCACACTGCTCTTCCCCAATCTGATGCTCTGTACATGCCTTCACCCTCTCAATCAATACCCTCCCATATAATTTACCAGGAATACTCAACCTACTTATACCTCTGTAATTTGAGCACTCACTCTTATCCCCTTTGCCTTTGTACAATGGCACTATGCACGCATTCCGCCAATCCTCAGGCACCTCACAATGAGTCATACATACATTAAATAACCTTACCAACCAGTCAATAATACAGTCACCCACTTTTTTAATAAATTCCACTGCAATACCATCCAAGCCTGCTGCCTTGCCGGCATTCATCTTCCGCAAAGCTTTTACTACCTCTTTTCTGTTTACCAAATCATTTTCCCTAACCCTCTCACTTTGCACACCACCTCGACCAAAACACCCTATATCTGTCACTCTATCATCAAACACATTCAACAAACCTTCAAAATACTCACTCCATCTCCCTCTCACATCACCATTACTTGTTATCACCTCCCCATTTGCGCCCTTCACTGAAGTTCCCATTTGCTCCCTTGTCTTACGAGCTTTATTTAACTTCTTCCAGAACATCTTTTTATTCTCCCTAAAATTTAATGATACTCTCTCACCCCAACTCTCACTTGCCCTCTTTTTCACCTCTTCCACCTTTCTCTTGACCTCCTGTCTCTTTCTTTTATACATCTCCTACTCAATTGCATTTTTTCCCTGCAAAAATCGTCCAAATGCCTCTCTCTTCCTTTCACTAATAATCTTACTTCTTCATCCTACCACTCACTACCCTTTCTAATCAACCCACCTCCCACTCTTCTCATGCCACAAGCATCTTTTGCGCAATCCATCACTTATTCCCTAAATACATCCCATTCCCATTGTATATATATATATATATATATATATATATATATATATATATATATATATATATATAGGAACTGCTGCTCTCACACAAGCCACCGTTTACGGGAAGTCAGCACCACAAGTAAAGCATCCTCCTCGAAGGCTCAGAGTGGGGTGCCTAAATGTGTGTGGATGTAACCAAGATGTGAAGACCCTTACTGGAAAAACAATCACTCTTGAAGTAGAACCTTCAGACACAATTGAAAATGTGAAGGAAAATAGTGAAATTGGAGAAAAATGTAGCTTAGACATTGAATATTATTGATACAGTGGTTTAATTGATGAGAACTGCTATTGACGTTTGTGTAAATAAATTATACATTTCCTTTTTTCCATAGCCAGAGGTTGAACCATTATGTGACATTCATTTTTTTCATTCATTTCAAGCTAGAAGTTTTCAGTTTTCTAAATTGTTTCTTACATTTTTCATATGTATATATATGTATGTGTGTGTGTGTGTGTGTATATGTGCGTATGTATGTGTATGTGTGTGTATGTGTATATGTATATATATATGTATATTATCCCTGGGGATAGGGGTGAAAGAATACTTCCCACGTATTCCTCGCGTGTCGTAGAAAGCGACTAGAGGGGACGGGAGTGGGGGGCCAGAAATCCTCCCCTCCTTGTATTAACTTTCTAAAATGGGAAACAGAAGAAGGAGTCACGCGGGGAGTGCTCATCCTCCTCGAAGGCTCAGAGTGGGGTGCCTAAATGTGTGTGGATGTAACCAAGATGTGAAAAAAGGAGAGATAGGTAGTATGTTTGAGGAAAGGAACCTGGATGTTTTGGCTCTGAGTGAAACGAAGCTCAAGGGTAAAGGGGAAGAGTTGTTTGGGAATGTCTGGGGAGTAAAGTCAGGGGTTACTGAGAGGACAAGAGCAAGGGAAGGAGTAGCAATACTCCTCAAACAGGAGTTGTGGGGGTATGTGATAGAGTGTAAGAAAGTAAATTCTCGATTAATATGGGTAAAACTGAAAGTTGATGTAGAGAGATGGGTGATTATTGGTGCATATGCACCTGGGCATGAGAAGAAAGATCATGAGAGGCAAGTGTTTTGGGAGCAGCTGAATGAGTGTGCTACTGGTTTTGATGCACGAGACCGGGTTATAGTGATGGGTGATTTGAATGCAAAGGTGAGTAATGTGGCAGTTGAGGGAATAATTGGTATACATGGGGTGTTCAGTGTTGTAAATGGAAATGGTGAAGAGCTTGTAGATTTTTGTGCTGAAAAAGGACTGATGATTGGGAATACCTGGTTTAAAAAGCGAGATATACATAAGTATACTTATGTAAGTAGGAGAGATGGCCAGAGAGCGTTATTGGATTACGTATTAATTGACAGTCGTGCGAAAGAGAGACTTTTGGATGTTAATGTGCTGAGAGGTGCAACTGGAGGGATGTCTGATCATTATCTTGTGGAGCCTAAGGTGAAGATTTGTATGGGTTTTCAGAAAAGAAGAGTGAATGTTGGGGTGAAGAGGGTGGTGAGAGTAAGTGAGCTTGAGAAGGAGACTTGTGTGAGGAACTACCAGGAGAGACTGAGTACAGAATGGAAAAAGGTGAGAACAATGGAAGTAAGGGGAGTGGGGGAGGAATGGGATGTATTTAGGGAATCAGTGATGGATTGCGCAAAAGATGCTTGTGGCATGAGAAGAGTGGGAGGTGGGTAGATTAGAAAGGGTAGTGAGTGGTGGGATGAAGAAATAAGAGTATTAGTGAAAGAGAAGAGAGAGGCATTTGGACGATTTTTGCAGGGAAAAAATGCAATTGAGTGGGAGATGTATAAAAGAAAGAGACAGGAGGTCAAGAGAAAGGTGCAAGAGGTGAAAAAAAGGGCAAATGAGAGTTGGGGTGAGAGAGTATCATTAAATTTTAGGGAGAATAAAAAGATGTTCTGGAAGGAGGTAAATAAAGTGCGTAAGACAAGTGAGCAAATGGGAACTTCAGTGAAGGGCGCAAATGGGGAGGTGATAACAAGTAGTGGTGATGTGAGAAGGAGATGGAGTGAGTATTTTGAAGGTTTGTTGAATGTGTTTGATGATAGAGTGGCAGATATAGGGTGTTTTGGTCGAGGTGGTGTGCAAAGTGAGAGGGTTAGGGAAAATGATTTGGTAAACAGAGAAGAGGTAGTGAAAGCTTTGCGGAAGATGAAAGCCGGCAAGGCAGCAGGTTTGGATGGTATTGCAGTGGAATTTATTAAAAAAGGGGGTGACTGTATTGTTGACTGGTTGGTAAGGTTATTTAATGTATGTATGACTCATGGTGAGGTGCCTGAGGATTGGCGGAATGCGTGCATAGTGCCATTGTACAAAGGCAAAGGGGATAAGAGTGAGTGCTCAAATTACAGAGGTATAAGTTTGTTGAGTATTCCTGGTAAATTATATGGGAGGGTATTGATTGAGAGGGTAAAGGCATGCACAGAGCATCAGATTGGGGAAGAGCAGTGTGGTTTCAGAAGTGGTAGAGGATGTGTGGATCAGGTGTTTGCTTTGAAGAATGTATGTGAGAAATACTTAGAAAAGCAAATGGATTTGTATGTAGCATTTATGGATCTGGAGAAGGCATATGATAGAGTTGATAGAGATGCTCTGTGGAAGGTATTAAGAATATATGGTGTAGGAGGAAAGTTGTTAGAAGCAGTGAAAAGTTTTTATCGAGGATGTAAGGCATGTGTACGTGTAGGAAGAGAGGAAAGTGATTGGTTCTCAGTGAATATAGGTTTGCGGCAGGGGTGTGTGATGTCTCCATGGTTGTTTAATTTGTTTATGGATGGGGTTGTTAGGGAGGTAAATGCAAGAGTTTTGGAAAGAGGGCAAGTATGAAGTCTGTTGGGGATGAGAGAGCTTGGGAAGTGAGTCAGTTGTTGTTCGCTGATGAAACAGCGCTGGTGGCTGATTCATGTGAGAAACTGCAGAAGCTGGTGACTGAGTTTGGTAAAGTGTGTGGAAGAAGAAAGTTAAGAGTAAATGTGAATAAGAGCAAGGTTATTAGGTACAGTAGGGTTGAGGGTCAAGTCAATTGGGAGGTGAGTTTGAATGGAGAAAAACTGGAGGAAGTGAAGTGTTTTAGATATCTGGGAGTGGATCTGGCAGCGGATGGAACCATGGAAGCGGAAGTGGATCATAGGGTGGGGGAGGGGCGAAAATTCTGGGGGCCTTGAAGAATGTGTGGAAGTCGAGAACATTATCTCGGAAAGCAAAAATGGGTATGTTTGAAGGAATAGTGGTTCCAACAATGTTTTATGGTTGCTATGGTTGCTATGATTGCTATGCTATGTTTATGGTGGGCTATGGATAGAGTTGTGCGCAGGAGGATGGATGTGCTGGAAATGAGATGTTTGAGGACAATGTGTGGTGCGAGGTGGTTTGATCGAGTGAGTAACATAAGGGTGAGAGAGATGTGTGGAAATGAAAAGAGCGTGGTTGAGAGAGCAGAAGAGGGTGTTTTGAAGTGGTTTGGGCACATGGAGAGGATGAGTGAGGAAAGATTGACCAAGAGGATATATGTGTCGGAGGTGGAGGGAAGAAGGAGAAGAGGGAGACCAAATTGGAGGTGGAAAGATGGAGTGAAAAAGATTTTGTGTGATCGGGGCCTGAACATGCAGGAGGGTGAAAGGAGGGCAAGGAATAGAGTGAATTGGAGCGATGTGGTATACCGGGGTTGACGTGCTGTCAGTGGATTGAATCAAGGCATGTGAAGCGTCTGGGGTAAGCCATGGAAAGCTGTGTAGGTATGTATATTTGCGTGTGTGGACGTATGTATATACATGTGTATGGGGGGGGGGGGGCATTTCTTTCGTCTGTTTCCTTGCGCTACCTCGCAAACGCGGGAGACAGCGACAAAGTATAATAAAAAAAAATATATATTTTTTTTTTTTTTTTTTTGCTTTGTCGCATTGTCTCCCGCGTTTGCGAGGTAGCGCAAGGAAACAGACGAAAGAAATGGCCCAACCCACCCCCATAAACATGTATATACATACGTCCACACACGCAAATATACATACCTACACAGCTTTCCATGGTTTACCCCAGACGCTTCACTTGCCCTGATTCAATCCACTGACCGCACGTCAAATCCAGTATACCACATCGCTCCAATTCACTCTATTCCTTGCCCTCCTTTCACCCTCCTGCATGTTCAGGCCCCGATCACACAAAATCTTTTTCACTCCATCTTTCCACCTCCAATTTGGTCTCCCTCTTCTCCTTGTTCCCTCCACCTCCGACACATATATTCTCTTGGTCAATCTTTCCTCACTCATTCTCTCCATGTGCCCGAACCATTTCAAAACACCCTCTTCTGCGCTCTCAACCACGCTCTTTTTATTTCCACACATCTCTCTTACCCTTACGTTACTTACTCGATCAAAACACCTCACACCACACATTGTCCTCAAACATCTCATTTCAAGCAAATCCACTCCACCCTCCTGCGCACAACTCTATCCATAGCCCACGCCTCGCAACCATACAACATTGTTGGAACCACTATTCCTTCAAACATACCCATTTTTGCTTTCCGAGATATTGTTCTCGACTTCAACACATTCTTCAAGGCTTCCAGAATTTTCGCCCCCTCCCCCACCCTATGATCCACTTCCGCTTCCATGGTTCCATCCGCTGCCAGATCCACTCCCAGATATCTAAAACACTTCACTTCCTCCAGTTTTTCTCCATTCAAACTCACCTCCCAATTGACTTGACCCTCAACCCTACTGTACCTAATAACCTTGCTCTTATTCACATTTACTCTTAACTTTCTTCTTCCACACACTTTACCAAACTCAGTCACCAGCTTCTGCAGTTTCTCACATGAATCAGCCACCAGCGCTGTATCATCAGCGAACAACAACTGACTCACTTCCCAAGCTCTCTCATCCCCAACAGACTTCATACTTACCCCTCTTTCCAAAACTCTTGCATTCACCTCCCTAACAACCCCATCCATAAACAAATTAAACAACCATGGAGACATCACACACCCCTGCCGCAAACCTACATTCACTGAGAACCAATCACTTTCCTCTCTTCCTACACCTACACATGCCTTACATCCTCGATAAAAACTTTTCACTGCTTCTAACAACTTTCCTCCCACACCATATATTCTTAATACCTTCCACAGAGCATCTCTATCAACTCTATCGTATGCCTTCTCCAGATCCATAAATGCTACATACAAATCCATTTGCTTTTCTAAGTATTTCTCACATACATTCTTCAAACCAAACACCTGATCCACACATCCTCTACCACTTCTGAAACCACACTGCTCTTCCCAATCTGATGCTCTGTACATGCCTTCACCCTCTCAATCAATATCCTCCCATATAATTTACCAGGAATACTCAACCTACTTATACCTCTGTAATTTGAGCACTCACTCTTATCCCCTTTGCCTTTGTACAATGGCACTATGCACGCATTCCGCCAATCCTCAGGCACCCCCCCATGAGTCATACATACATTAAATAACCTTACCAACCAGTCAACAATACAGTCACCCCCTTTTTTAATAAATTCCACTGCAATACCATCCTAACCTGCTGCCTTGCCGGCATATATATATATATATATATATATATATATATATATATATATATATATATATATATATATATATATATATATATATATATATATATATTTTTTTTTTTTTTTTTTTTTTTTTTATACTTTGTCGCTGTCTCCCGCGTTTGCGAGGTAGCGCAAGGAAACAGACGAAAGAAATGGCCCAACCCCCCCCCCCATAAACATGTACATACACTCGTCCACACACGCAAATATACATACCAATACATCTCAATGTACATATGTATATATACACACACAGACACAAACATATGTACATATGCACACAATTCACACCGTCTACCTTTATTCATTCTCATCACCACCTTGCTACACATGGAATAACATACCCCTCCCCCTCATGTGTGCGAAGTAGCGCTAGGAAAAGACAACAAAGGCCTCATTCGTTCACAATCAGTCTCTAGCTGTCATGCAATAATGCACCAAAACCACAGCTCCCTTTCCACATGCAGGCCCCACAGAACTTTCCATGGTTTACCCCAGACGCTTCACATGCCCTGATTCAATCCATTGACAGCACGTCGACCACATCGATATACCCGGTATACCACATCGATCCAATTCACTCTATTCCTTACCCGCCTTTCACCCTCCTGCATGTTCAGGCCCCGATCACGCAAAATCTTTTTCACTCCATCTTTCCACCTCCAATTTGGTCTCCCACTTCTCCTCGTTCCCTCCACCTCCGACACATATATCCTCTTGGTCAATCTTTCCTCACTCATCAACCATGCTCTTTTTATTTCCAAACATCTCTCTTACCCTTACATTACTTACTCGATCAAACCACCTCACATCATATATTGTCCTCAAAGATCTCATTTTCAGCACATCCACCCTCCTACACACAACTCTATCCATAGCCCACGCCTCGCAACCGTACAACATTGTTAGAACCACTATTCCTTCAAACATACCCATTTTTGCTTTCCGAGATAATGTTCTCGACTTGCACACATTCTTCAAGGTTCCCAGGATTTTTGCCCCTTCCCCTACCCTATGATTCACTTCTGCTTCAATGGTTCCATCCGCTGCCAGATCCACTCCCAGATATCTAAAACACTTTACTTCCTCCAGTTTTTCTCCCTTCAAACTTACCTCCCAATTAACTTCACCCTCAACCCTACTCTAACTTATAACCTTGCTCTTATTCACATTTACTCTTAACTTTCTTCTTTCACATACTTTACCAAACTCAGTCACCAGCTTCTGCAGTTTCTCACATGAATCAGCCATCAGCGCTGTATCATCAGCGAACAACAACTGACTCACTTCCCAATCTCTCTCATCCCAACAGACTTCACACTTGCCCCTCTTTGCAAAACTCTTACATTTACCTCCCTAACGACCCCATCCATGAACAAATTAAACAACCATGGAGACATCTCACACCCCTTCCGGAAACCTACATTCACTGAGAACCAATCACTTTCCTCTCTTGCTACACCTACACATGCCTTACATCCTCGATAAAAACTTTTCACTGCTTCTAACAACTTGCCTCCCACACCATATATTCTTAGTACGTTCCACAGAGCATCCCTATGTACTCTATCATATGCCTTCTCCAGATCCATAAATGCTACATACAAAACCATTTGTTTTTTTATGTATTTCTCACATACATTCTTCAAAGCAAAGACCTGATCCACACATCCTCTACCACTTCTGAAAATATATATATATGTATATATATATATATATATATATATATATATATATATATATATATATATATATATATATATATATATATATATATATATATATATATATAATGATAATAATAATTATATATATATATATATATATATATATATATATATATATATATATATATATATATATATATATATATATCAATTATATAATAATTGATAGTGAAATTGAAAAAATGTAGCTTAGACATTGAAGCTTAATGATACAGTGGTTAAATTGATGAGAACTACTATTGACGTTTGTGTAAATAAATTAAACATTTCCTTTTTCCATAGCCAGAGGTTGAACCATTATGTGACATTCATTTTTTCATTTCATTTCAAGCTAGAAGTTTCAGTTTTCTAAATTGTTTCTTACATTTTTCACATGTATATATATGTATGTGTGTGTGTGTGTATGTGTGCGTGTGTGTGTGTATGTGTGTGTATGTGTATATATATATGTATATTATCTCTGGGGATAGGGGTGAAAGAATACTTCCCACGAATTCCTCGCGTGTCGTAGAAATCGACTAGAGGGGACGGGAGCGGGGGGCCAGAAATCCTCCCCTCCTTGTATTAACTTTCTAAAATGGGAAACAGAAAAAGGAGTCACGCGGGGAGTGCTCATCCTCCTCGAAGGCTCAGAGTGGGGTGCCTAAATGTGTGTGGATGTAACCAAGATGTGAAAAAAGGAGAGATAGGTAGTATGTTTGAGGAAAGGAACCTGGATGTTTTGGCTCTGAGTGAAACGAAGCTCAAGGGTAAAGGGGAAGAGTTGTTTGGGAATGTCTTGGGAGTAAAGTCAGGGGTTACTGAGAGGAAAAGAGCGAGGGAAGGAGTAGCAGTACTCCTGAAACAGGAGTTGTGGAAGTATGTGATAGAATGTAAGAAAGTAAATTCTCGATTAATATGGGTAAAACTGAAAGTTGATGGAGAGAGATGGGTGATTATTGGTGCATATGCACCTGGGCATGAGAAGAAAGATCATGAGAGGCAAGTGTTTTGGGAGCAGCTGAATGAGTGTGTTAGTGGTTTTGATGCACGAGACCGGGTTATAGTGTTGGGTGATTTGAATGCAAAGGTGAGTAATGTGGCAGTTGAGGGAATAATTGGTATACATGTGGTGTTCAGTGTTGTAAATGGAAATGGTGAAGAGCTTGTAGATTTATGTGCTGAAAAAGGACTGATGATTGGGAATACCTGGTTTAAAAAGCGAGATATACATAAGTATACTTATGTAAGTAGGAGAGATGGCCAGAGAGCGTTATTAGACTACGTGTTAATTGACAGGCGTGCGAAAGAGAGACTTTTGGATGTTAATGTGCTGAGAGGTGCAACTGGAGGGATGTCTGATCATTATCTTGTGGAGGCTAAGGTGAAGATTTGTATGGGTTTCCAGAAAAGAAGAGTGAATGTTGGGGTGAAGAGGGTGGTGAGAGTAAGTGAGCTTTGGAAGGAGACTTGTGTGAGAAAGTACCAGGAGAGACTGAGTACAGAATGGAAAAAGGTGAGAACAATGGAAGTGGGGGGAGTGGGGGAGGAATGGGATGTATTTAGGGAATCAGTGATGGATTGCGCAAAAGATGCTTGTGGCATGAGAAGAGTGGGAGGTGGGTTGATTAGAAAGGGTAGTGAGTGGTGGGATGAAGAAGTAAGAGTATTAGTGAAAGAGAAGAGAGAGGCATTTGGACGATTTTTGCAGGGAAAAAATGAAATTGAGTGGGAGACGTATAAAAGAAAAAGACAGGAGGGCAAGAGAAACGTGCAAGAGGTGAAAAAAAGGGCAAATGAGAGTTGGGGTGAGAGAGTATCATTAAATTTTAGGGAGAATAAAAAGATGTTTTGGAAGGAGGTAAATAAAGTGCGTAAGACAAGGGAGCAAATGGGAACTTCAGTGAAGGGCGCAAATGGGGAGGTGATAACAAGTAGTGGTGATGTGAGAAGGAGATGGAGTGAGTATTTTAAAGGTTTGTTGAATGTGTGTGATGATAGAGTGGCAGATATAGGGTGTTTTGGTCGAGGTGGTGTGCAAAGTGCGGGGGTTAGGGAAAATGATTTGGTAAACAGAGAAGAGGTAGTAAAAGTTTTGCGGAAGATGAAAGCCGGCAAGGCAGCAGGTTTGGATGGTATTGCAGTGGAATTTATTAAAAAAGGGGGTGACTGTATTGTTGACTGGTTGGTAAGGTTATTTAATGTATGTATGATTCATGGTGAGGTGCCTGAGGATTGGTGGAATGCGTGCATAGTGCCATTGTACAAAGGCAAAGGGGATAAGAGTGAGTGCTCAAGTTACAGAGGTATAAGTTTGTTGAGTATTCCTGGCAAATTGTATGGGAGGGTATTGACTGAGAGGGTGAAGGCATGTACAGAGCATCAGATTGGGGAAGAGCAGTGTGGTTTCAGAAGTGGTAGAGGATGTGTGGATCAGGTGTTTGCTTTGAAGAATGTATGTGAGAAATACTTATAAAAGCAAATGGATTTGTATGTAGCATTTATGGATCTGGAGAAGGCATATGATAGAGTTGATAGAGATGCTCTGTGGAAGGTATTAAGAATATATGGTGTGGGAGGCAAGTTGTTAGAAGCAGTGAAAAGTTTTTATCGAGGATGTAAGGCATGTGTACGTGTAGTAAGAGAGGAAAGTGATTGGTTCTCAGTGAATGTAGGTTTACGGCAGGGGTGTGTGATGTCTCCATGGTTGTTTAATTTGTTTATGGATGGGGTTGTTAGGGAGGTAAAGGCAAGAGTTTTGGAAAGAGGGGCAAGGATGAAGTCTGTTGGGGATGAGAGAGCTTGGGAAGTGAGTCAGTTGTTGTTCGCTGATGATACAGCGCTGGTGGCTGATTCATGTGAGAAACTGCAGAAGCTGGTGACTGAGTTTGGTAAAGTGTGTGAAAGAAGAAATTTAAGAGTAAATGTGAATAAGAGCAAGGTTATTATTTACAGTAGGGTTGAGGGTCAAGTCAATTAAGAGGTGAGTTTGAATGGAGAAAAACTGGAGGAAGTGAAGTGTTTTAGATATCTGGGAGTGGATCTGGCAGCGGATGGAACCATGGAAGCGGAAGTGGATCATAGGGTGGGGGAGCGGGCGAAAATTCTGGGAGCCTTGAAGAATGTTTGGAAGTCGAGAACATTATCTCGGAAAGCAAAAATGGGTATGTTTGAAGGAATAGTGATTCCAACAATGTTGTATGGTTGCGAGGCGTGGACTATGGATAGAGTTGTGCGCAGGAGGATGGATGTGCTGGAAATGAGATGTTTGAGGACAATATGTGGTGTGAGGTGGTTTGATCGAGTAAGTAACGTAAGGGTAAGAGAGATGTGTGGAAATAAAAAGAGCGTGGTTGAGAGAGCAGAAGAGGGTGTTTTGAAATGGTTTGGTCACATGGAGAGAATGAGTGAGGAAAGATTGACCAAGAGGATATATGTGTCGGAGGTGGAGGGAACGAGGAGAAGAGGGAGACCAAATTGGAGGTGGAAAGATGGAGTAAAAAAGATTTTGTGTGATCGGGGCCTGAACATGCAGGAGGGTGAAAGGAGGGCAAGGAATAGAGTGAATTGGAGCGATGTGGTATACCGGGGTTGACGCGCTGTCAGTGGATTGAATCAAGGCATGTGAAGCGTCTGGGGTAAACCATGGAAAGCTGTGTAGGTATGTATATTTGCGTGTGTGGACGTATGTATATACATGTGTATTGGGGTGGGTTGGGCCATTTCTTTCGTCTGTTTCCTTGCGCTACCTCGCAAACGCGGGAGACAGCGACAAAGCAAAAAAAGAAAAAAAAGAAAAAAAAAAAAATATATATATATATATATATATATATATATATATATATATATATATATATATATATATATATATATATATATATATTATCCCTGGGGATATGGGTGAAAGAATACTTCCCACGCATTCCTCGCGTGTCGTAGAAGGCGACTAGAAGGGACGGGAGTGGGGGGCCAAAAATCCTCCCCTCCTTGTATTTTTTAACATTCTAAAATGGGAAACAGAAAAAGGAGTCACGCGGGGAGTGCTCATCCTCCTCGAAGGCTCAGACTGGGGTGTCTAAATGTGTGTGGATGTAACCAAGATGTGAAAAAAGGAGAGATAGGTAGTATGTTTGAGGAAAGGAACCTGGATGTTTTGGCTCTGAGTGAAACGAAGCTCAAGGGTAAAGGGGAAGAGTGGTTTGGGAATGTCTTGGGAGTAAATTCAGGGGTTAGTGAGAGGACAAGAGCGAGGGAATGAGTAGCAGTACTCCTGAAACAAGAGTTGTGGGAGTATGTGATAGAATGTAAGAAAGTAAATTCTCGATTAATATGGGTAAAACTGAAAGTTGATGGGGAGAGATGGGTGATTATTGGTGCATATGCACCTGGGCATGAGAAGAATGATCATGAGAGGCAAGTGTTTTGGGAGCAGCTGAATGAGTGTGTTAGTGGTTTTGATGCACGAGACCGGGTTATAGTGATGGGTGATTTGAATGCAAAGGTGAGTAATGTGGCAGTTGAGGGAATGATTGGTATACATGGGGTGTTCAGTGTTGTAAATGGAAATGGTGAAGAGCTTGTAGATTTTTGTGCTGAAAAAGGACTGATGATTGGGAATACCTGGTTTAAAAAGCGAGATATACATAAGTATACGTATATAAGTAGGAGAGATGGCCAGAGAGCGTTATTGGATTACGTGTTAATTGACAGGCGCGCGAAAGAGAGACTTTTGGATGTTAATGTGCTAAGAGGTGCAACTGGAGGGATGTCTGATCATTATCTTGTGAAGGCTAAGGTGAAGATTTGGAGAGGTTTTCAGAAAAGAAGAGTGAATGTTGGGGTGAAGAGGGTGGTGAGAGTAAGTGAGCTTGGGAAGGAGACTTGTGTGAGAAACTACCAGGAGAGACTGAGTACAGAATGGAAAAAGATGAGAACAATGGAAGTAAGGGGAGTGGGGGAGGAATGGGATGTATTTAGGGAATCAGTGATGGATTGCGCAAAAGATGCTTGTGGCATGAGAAGAGTGGGAGGTGGGTTGATTAGAAAGGGTAGTGAGTGGTGGGATGAAGAAGTAAGAGTATTAGTGAAAGAGAAGAGAGAGGCATTTGGACGATTTTTGCAGGTAAAAAAATCAATAGAGTGGGAGATGTATAAAAGAAAAAGGCAGGAGGTCAAGAGAAAGGTGCAAGAGGTGAAAAAGAGGGCAAATGAGAGTTGGGGTGAGAGAGAGTATCATTAAATTTTAGGGAGAATAAAAAGATGTTCTGGAAGGAGGTAAATAAAGTGCGTAAGACAAGGGAGCAAATGGGAACTTCAGTGAAGGGGGCAAATGGGGAGGTGATAACAAGTAGTGGTGATGTGAGAAGGAGATGGAGTGAGTATTTTGAAGGTTTGTTGAATGCGTTTGATGATAGATTGGCAGATATAGGGTGTTTTGGTCGAGGTGGTGTGCAAAGTGAGAGGGGTTAGCGAAAATGATTTGGTAAACAGAGAAGAGGTAGTAAAAGCTTTGCGGAAGATGAAAGCCGGCAAGGCAGCAGGATTGGATGGTATTGCAGTGGAATTTATTAAAAAAGGGGGTGACTGTATTATTGACTGGTTGGTAAGGTTATTTAATGTATGTATGACTCATGGTGGGGTGCCTGAGGATTGGCGGAATGCGTGCATAGTGCCATTGTACAAAGGCAAAGGGGATAAGAGTGAGTGCTCAAATTACAGAGGTATAAGTTTGTTGTGTATTCCTGGTAAATTATATGGGAGGGTGTTGATTGAGAGGGTGAAGGCATGTACAGAGCATCAGATTGGGGAAGAGCGGTGTGGTTTCAGAAATGGTAGAGGATGTGTGGATCAGGTGTTTGCTTTGAAGAATGTATTTGAGAAATACTTAGAAAAGCAAATGAATTTGTATGTAGCACTTATGGATCTGGAGAAGGCATATGATAGAGTTGATAGAGATGCTCTGTGGAAGGTATTAAGAATATATGGTGTGGGAGGCAAGTTGTTAGAAGCAGTGAAAAGTTTTTATCGAGCATGTAAGGCATGTGTCCGTGTAGGAAGAGAGGAAAGTGATTGGTTCTCAGTGAATGTAGGTTTGCGGCAGGTGTTTGTGATGTCTCCATGGTTGTTTAATTTGTTTATGGATGGGGTTGTTAGGGAGGTGAATGCAAGAGTTTTGGAAAGAGGGGCAAGTATGAAGTCTGTTGTGGATGAGAGAGCTTGGGAAGTGAGTCAGTTGTTGTACGCTGATGATACAGCGCTGGTGGCTGATTCATGTGAGAAACTGCAGAAGCTGGTGACTGAGTTTGGTAAAGTGTGTGAAAGAAGAAAGTTAAGAGTAAATGTGAATAAGAGCAAGGTTATTAGGTACAGTAGGGTTGAGGGTCAAGTCAATTGGGAGGTAAATTTGAATGGAGAAAAACTGGAGGAAGCAAAGTGTTTTAGATATCTGGGAATGGATCTGGCAGCGGATGGAACCATGGAAGCGGAAGTGGGTCATAGGGTGGGGGCCGGGGGCAATAATCCTGGGAGCCTTGAAGAATGTGTGGAAGTCGAGAACATTATCTCGGAAAGCAAAAATGGGTATGTTTGAAGGAATAGTGATTCCAACAATGTTGTATGGTTGCGAGGCGTGGTCTATGGATAGAGTTGTGCGCAGGAGGGTGGATGTGCTGGAAATGAGATGTTTGAGGACAATGTGTGGTGTGAGGTGCTTTGATCGAGTAAGTAACGTAAGGGTAAGAGAGATGTGTGGAAATAAATAGAGCGTGGTTGAGAGAGCAGAAGAGGGTGTTTTGAAATGGTTTGGGCACATGGAGAGAATGAGTGAGGAAAGATTGACCAAGAGGATATATGTGTCGGAGGTGGAGGGAACGAGGAGAAGTGGGAGTCCAAATTGGAGGTGGAAAGATGGAGTGAAAAAGATTTTGTGTGATCGGGGCCTGAACATGCAGGAGGGTGAAAGGAGGGCAAGGAATAGAGTGAATTCGATCGATGTGGTATACCGGGGTTGACGTGCTGTCAGTGGATTGAATCAGGGCATGTGAAGCGTCTGGGGTAAACCATGGAAAGCTGTCTAGGTATGTATATTTGCGCGTGTGGATGTGTATGTATATACATGTGTATGGTTGTGGGTTGGGCCATTTCTTTCGCCTGTTTCCTTGCGCTACCTCGCAAACGCGGGAGACAACGAAAAAGGAAAAAAAGAAGGAATATATATATATACATATATATATATATATATATATATATATATATATATATATATATATATATATATATATATATATATATATATATATATATATACATATCTATATATATATATATATATATATATATATATATATATATGTATATATATATATATATATATATATATATATATATATATATATATATATATATATATATATATATATATATATATATGTATATATAACTCCATATAACTCCATATATATATATATAACTTCATATAACTCCGCGTTGTATAGTTAGGTTCGGTGAAACGCTATCAGCTGGCTATGTGTTCTGTTCGGAAACAACCGATAGACCCCGTTGCTCACCATTGTGAGACGAAGGGTATTCGAGTACTTAGTATTTCGAATAGTTGTTTCCTATTATACAGTCCCTTAGCCTAGCGGTTAGCATGCCTGCCTCTTGTACAAGGGGTCTCAGGTTCGATCCTGGCTGTTGGAGGTTTTTATGTTCTATGAAGGTGCGCGTTCATATACACTTTATTCGTATTCATATAACTCCGCGTTGTACAGTTAGGTTCTGTAAAACGCTATCATCTGGCTATGTGTTCTGTTCGGAAACAACCGATAGACCCCGTTGCTCACCATTGTGAGACGAAGGGTATTCGAGTACTTAGTGTTTCGAATAGTTGTTTCCTATTATACAGTCCCTTAGCCTAGCGGTTAGCATGCCTGCCTCTTGTACAAGGGGTCCCAGGTTCGATCCTGGCCGTTGGAGGTTTGTATGTTCTATGAAGGTGCGCGTTCATATACACTTTATTCGTATATATATATATATATATATATATTATCTATTTTTATTATACTTTGTCGCTGTCTCCCGCGTTTGCGAGGTAGCGCAAGGAAACAGACGAAAGAAATGGCCCAACCCACCCCCATAAACATGTATATACATACGTCCACACACGCAAATATACATACCTACACAGCTTTCCACCGTTTACCCCAGACGCTTCACATGCCTTGATTCAATCCACTGACAGCACGTCAACCCCGGTATACCACATCGCTCCAATTCACTCTATTCCTTGCCCTCCTTTCACCCTCCTGCATGTTCAGGCCCCGATCACACAAAATCTTTTTCACTCCATCTTTCCACCTCCAATTTGGTCTCCCTCTTCTCCTCGTTCCCTCCACCTCCGACACATATATCCTCTTGGTCAATCTTTCCTCACTCATTCTCTCCATGTGCCCAAACCACTTCAAAACACCCTCTTCTGCTCTCTCAACCACGCTCTTTTTATTTCCACACATCTCTCTTACCCTTACGTTACTCACTCGATCAAACCACCTCACACCACACATTGTCCTCAAACATCTCATTTCCAGCACATCCATCCTCCTGCGCACAACTCTATCCATTGCCCACGCCTCACAACCATACAACATTGTTGGAACCACTATTCCTTCAAACATACCCATTTTTGCTTTCCGAGATAATGTTCTCGACTTCCACACATTCTTCAAGGCCCCCAGAATTTTCGCACCCTCCCCCACCCTATGATCCACTTCCGCTTCCATGGTTCCATCCGCTGCCAGATCCACTCCCAGATATCTAAAACACTTCACTTCCTCCAGTTTTTCTCCATTCAAACTCACCTCCCAATTGACTTGACCCTCAACCCTACTGTACCTAATAACCTTGCTCGCTCTCTCTCTCTCTCTCTCTCTCTCTCTCTCTCTCTCTCTATATATATATATATATATATATATATATATATATATATATATATATATATCAAATTCCTATTATTCCACTGGGAAATGAAACACGACGATAGCTTCCTAAGTGCACTTTCGCGTAATAATCACATCATCATTTGGGGAGATATAATAAAGAAATATAACTGTCAATTGATATACAACGAAACTGATATACAACGAAACTGATATACAACGAAGAGATATAGCTAGGACGCCATTTGGTGTGAGTTTTTTTTAACCATGACTAATATCTAATTCTGCCTCTAGATACTGAACATGTCATTATTCACATCAGTACACAGATGAATACAGAAAAATATATCTTATAACTAATATAAAGTTTTTCTCCACTGTGTCAGTTTTTCAAAAAGACAAAGCCTTTTGAATTAAAGCCTTCTACATCAGGTGCATTGGTTCGACTATTTTCCGTTTTCTTTACAAAAGATTTCGAACCCTGGGATGTGGTACAGCACCTACCATCCACTAGCATCTCCTTGGCGACTTGACTGCTCACCTGGCAGTGATAAGGTGAGTGGTGTGGAGTACCTAAGTACACTACACCTCATAAAACGAGTGAGGAAAGTTAATTAGTCTAATGTGGAGGGAGGGAAAGGAGTCTCGCTCTTTGTGGTCATAATCCAGACCTGCCTCGCTCAGGGCGTCAAAGTGAAGCTTTACCTTGTCAATACTCGTTTCCATGATATACTTAGAGATGTGTGTACTCAAGAAGAATAAGTATCAAACCCTTCAGAACGACAGTATGACCTCATAACACGACAGCACGACCCTTGGATACTATGTTCAAAGGCGAGGTCAATAAACTTACGAACTGCACAGTCTGCAGTGTCAAGGATAATACCATCAGTACGAGGAATACAAAGAAAACGAACAGGAACAGATCTCTGGCTGCTTTCGAGGCCCTTTATCGTAATGGACATCATTCACAAACATAAGGAAAGCGACTAGATGTCTCGTGGAGAAATACCAGTAAATACCATATGTAACAAAAGAGGTACATATAATGTCAGTATTTATTGAATCTATCTTTTAATAGTATATATCCTTGTGGTTTCATTTCCTCAATATGGTAGATTTTTCTATATATAAATAATCCAGGTGAAGATAAAGTACTTTCCTTATTCAAAGCAAAATATTTGCTCACAAGTTTGTATACATTACTACTAGTGAAACTAGTCGATACTAGCCTTAGATGGCTGTTCAAATCGAGACTATCAAGCCTTTGATTGTTATGAATACATCAAAACAGAGATGACCCTAACCTAACCTTCTCTAAGCTAGATATGTTTCAGTCCTTTACTCGCAAGTCATGACGAACTGTCTCCCAGGATAAGAATCATCTTGATATAACTTGATGGTTTACTACCGCTATTCCATCATTTTCTCCATCAAGTATGTTGACCAGAAGTGGACAGGAGGTCGAGGGTGTACAATCGTATCTAAGGGATCAATCTAACTCTCTGGTTATTACGATCTCCATGTAGCTCACATGGAATGGTCGAGATGTTGCTGGGTGTTGCTTTCAGAGACAGGTAGCTGGCATACGCATCGCCATCACCACACCTCACTTCACCAACTATTTTGCCAACGTTCAGCAAAGTCCTCCACTGTCCATAATGTGGTTTAGGTCTGCCCAGACAATACATCTGTACAAAACTTCACCTTATGTGTCACTGATGATCAGTAGGTGTATGAAAAGACGATGCCATATACAGCACTTTATTTACAGTCACATCTATATCCGTAAACAAATATATTTACAATATGTACATGTATAGATAGCCTGTAAGGAGTTGATGAAAGGATTGACAAATAAACGAAAGGCAATGAACAAGAGGAGTTATCAACACATAACAACTCTAGTCATTTTCTTTAAAACTAGCAATAAATAGATTAGGCAGCAGTATATATATATATATATATATATATATATATATATATATATATATATATATATATATATATATAATCAGAACAAGAAAAACTTTGACTCAGATAATCATTATTTCATTTATTAAGATTATTGGACGTATGAACTACTGCAGTTTATTCCCCCACCCAACCTACCCCACGCACACACACACACACACTGCAGAATGTTAACAAAGTCAGAGAAAATGATAAAACACCCTGATATAGGGGCACATCTTCTTCTAATCTGCGAAAGTCCCATACCAAACAGCCCCCTCTGCCCGAAGAACTGTTCAAAAGAATTGGAAAAGGTTGAAAAGTAGTTTGAAGAACTTTCTTCTATTTAATGATAGGATTTCCATACGACAGAAGGATTTGTTTGGGTATCAAATCCATCATAATGATCACAAGAAATCTGCCATGTAATCCCTGTATGTATCACTGCATTCAATTCCATTACTAAAAAGTTTTTGTGGTCCTCTGCAACGGTATTTGATTGATGGTGGTCAAACAGATTATGCTGTGTGTCACAATTAACAGAAGGCGAGGTGGTAATTGACAAACTGCCAATTAACAACGAAAAGAAGAATTATATACAGTGTGTCATTTTATAATGGCGTTTCCCAGATTAATTTGGAAGTCTAACGATCACCTTCTTTAATCCTGGCTCAGATGATCGCTAAGTATGCCTTCACCTCAACCTTACCACATAACCATATCCACCACTTTGTGAACGACAGTGTACGACCCTTGAGTATCCCCGTTTAGCCAAAGGTCGTACCGACCTGTCCAAGAGTCGTACCATCGTGCATAAGAGAAATAAAGTCGTACTCAAGATACCAAAGAAGTGTTGAAGAGTGAGTGACCATGATTCCATTTCCCTCTTGACAGCACAATTCACATCAAAGAGTTTGCTTGTAATTCCACTCCACAGCTGTCGTCACCAATTCATTCTAGTAATATTTGATATGATGAAGGAACAGGGTGCTTATTCCAAACAGCTGTTGTAGTTGAGTTTGTTCTAATGTATCGTAGATTTTACGACAGTTAGGAGGCGGAGGCATTCAGCATGTGACTGCGAGTGTGTACCAACGCTACATGAGTGTGTTCGGTTCCATCCGGGGTTAACGCTGTCCAAAATCATACTTCGTTAATCCAACATTGACGCAGTTCAGATCATACTTATCAATGAGTTTCTCAGTAGCTATTAGCCTAATAGTATGTAATGCCTTGACCAGAAGTGACAAATGGCAAAGAATACAGCAAATAACAATTAAGAATAATACGTTATGTTCATATTAATTTGTTAATTTGTTTGATATTCTTTCCAAATCTGTTGCTCAAGGGCTGTATTCACATTAGAATATGTATATACATATATATATATATATATATATATATATATATATATATATATATATATATATATATATATATATATATATATATATATATATATATATATATATAAGGCATGTACAGAGCATCAGATTGGGGAAGAGCAGTGTGGTTTCAGAAGTGGTGGAGGATGTGTGGATCAGGTGTTTGCTTTGAAGAATGTATGTGAGAAATACTTAGAAAAGCAAATGGATTTGTATGTAGCATTTATGGATCTGGAGAAGGCATATGATAGAGTTGATAGAGATGCTCTGTGGAAGGTATTTAGAATATATGGTGTGAGAGGCAAGTTGTTAGAAGCAGTGAAAAGTTTTAATCGAGGTTGTAAGGCATGTGTACGTGTAGGATGAGAGGAAAGTGATTGGTTCTCAGTGAATGTAGGTTTGCGGCAGGGGTGTGTGATGTCTCCGTGGTTGTTTAATTTGTTTATGGATGGGGTTGTTAGGGAGGTGAATGCAAGAGTTTTGGAAAGAGGGGCAAGTATGAAGTCTGTTGTGGATGAGAGAGCTTGGGAAGTGAGTCAGTTGTTGTTCGCTGATGATACAGCGCTGGTGGCTGATTCATGTCAGAAGCTGCAGAAGCTGGTGACTGAGTTTTGTAAAGTGTGTGAAAGAAGAAAGTTAAGAGTAAATGTGAATAAGAGCAAGGTTATTAGGTACAGTAGGGTTGAGGGTCAAGTCAATTGGGAGGTAAGTTTGAATGGAGAAAAACTGGAGGAAGTAAGGTGTTTTAGATATCTGGGAATGGATCTGGCAGCGGATGGAACCAAGGAAGCGGAAGTGGATCATAGGGTGGGGCAGGGGGCGAAAATCCTGGGAGCCTTGAAGAATGTGTGGAAGTCGAGAACATTATCTCGGAAAGCAAAAATGGGTATGTTTGAAGGAATAGTGGTTCCAACAATGTTGTATGGTTGCGAGGCGTGGGCTATGGATAGAGTTGTGCGCAGGAGGGTGGATGTGCTGGAAATGAGATGTTTGAGGACAATGTGTGGTGTGAGGTGAGGTGGTTTGATCGAGTAAGTAACGTAAGGGTAAGAGAGATGTGTGGAAATAAAAAGAGCGTGGTTGAAAGAGCAGAAGAGGGTGTTTTGAAATGGTTTGGGCACATGGAGAGAATGAGTGGGGAAAGATTGACCAAGAAGATATATGTGTCGGAGGTGGAGGGAACGAGGAGAAGTGGGAGACCAAATTGGAGGTGGAAAGATGGAGTGAAAAAGATTTTGTGTGATCGGGGCCTGAACATGCAGGAGGGTGAAAGGCGGGCAAGGAATAGAGTGAATTGGATCGATGTGGTATACCGGGGTTGACGTGCTGTCAGTGGATTGAATCAGGGCATGTGAAGCGTCTGGGGTAAACCATGGAAAGCTGTGTAGGTATGTATATTTGTGTGTGTGGACGTGTATGTATATACATGTGTATGGGGGTGGGTTGGGCCATTTCTTTCGTCTGTTTCCTTGCGCTACCTCGCAAACGCGGGAGACAGCGGCAAAAAAAAAAAAAAAAAATATATATATATATATATATATATATATATATATATATATATACTTTAACTTCATTTACAGACCTTGGTCGACTTTCCATCCTCAACCATTCCTCATCCAATCACTTTAATGAGTTCAAAGAGAAGTGACACATGTTTATAACCCAGTGGTATCATACATCTGTGGACTCTGATATGTATTTAATGTTAGATGAGATACGACGTTGTGCACTGGCACTATCGCGAAAATAACGTCGTAAAGCCCGATTGACTAGGAAAAAAAAAAAAGAGAGTTTTGGCCGAGTTGCTTGAAATAGGCAGCAAAAGTTCAGACCTCTTTTGAGCGATGTTGCACAAAGGTGAAAATCATAACGAAGAACAATGGAAAAAATATCGTCACATTCTATGTATAAAGCACCCCTCCCCCCCCCCTCCTCCCCACACCCCCAACCCTCACCTCCCATCTCCCCACACCCTCGCCCCCTCTCTTCCCCCTTTCCCCTCCCTCTTCTCCCCAACCCCCTCTCCCCTTCCCCTCCCCCTTCTCCCCACACACCTCCATCCCCTCCCCTTCCCCTCTCCCCCAACTCACTTTTCCCTGATCCTCTTCCCTTCGCTGAAAAAATATCCTGGCCATTAAGCAAATACTTCGAAATCTGTGCCAATATTCATCTCAGAAATACATATTGTTGGAAGGGCACGATGGCGAAGTACAAACAGAAATATTTCACTTGGAACTGAATGAAACTCATGGAAGCACCTGACATCAAAGCTTGCTCAAAGGACCACGAGCGATATGATTTGGAAAATTTTGTTTCTTTTTTCTTTTGGTTTCTGTACATTATCTTTACCCCAGTATACACTGTAGGGGTCGTCGAACCATGATCCCACTCGTGCAACATTTACATTATATACATATTGATGACACAGTAGTTTCATCGTCATCCTTCACACACACACACACACACACACACACACACACACACACACACATATATACATATACATATATACATATACATATATATATATATATATATATATATATATATATATATATATATATATATATATATATATATATATATATATATATGTATATGTATATATGTGTGTGTGTGTGTGTGTGTGTGTGTATGTATGTCAGAGGTGTAGGGAACGAGAAGTAGAAGACTAAGTTGGAGGTGGGAAGATGGAGTGAAAAAGATTTTGAGCGATTGGGGTCTGAACATGCAGGAGGGTGAAAGTCATGCAAGGAATAGAGTGAATTGAACGATGTGGTATACCAGGGTCGACGTGCTGTCAGTGGATTGAACCAGGGCATGTGAAGTGTCTAGTGTAAACCATAGAAATTTTTGTGGGGCCTGGATGTAGAAAGGGAGCTGTAGATTCGGTGCATTAGACATGACAGCTAGAGACTAAGTGTTAACAAATGTGGCCTTTGTTGTCTGTTCCTAGCGCTACCTCCCACGCACGCGGGGGGAAGGGGGTGCCATTTCATGTGTGGCGGGGTGGCAGCGTGAATGGATGAAGGCAGCAAGTATGAATATGTACATGTGTATATGTGTATGTATACGATGAAATGTATATGTATGTATATGTGCGTGTGTGGGCGTTTATGTATAAACATGTGTATGTGGGTGGGTTGGGCCATTCCTAGTCTGTTTCCTTGCGATAACTCGCTAGCGCGGGAGACAGCGGTCAAGTATAATAATGAAATGAATATGATATATATATATATATATATATATATATATATATATATATATATATATATATATATATATATATATATATATATTTTTTTTTTTTTTTTTTTTTTTTTTTTGCTTTGTCGCTGTCTCCCGCGTTTGCGAGGTAGCGCAAGGAAACAGACGAAAGAAATGGCCCAACCCACCCCCATACACATGTATATACATACGTCCACACACGCAAAATATACATACCTACACAGCTTTCCATGGTTTACCCCAGACGCTTCACATGCCCTGATTCAATCCACTGACAGCATGTCAACCCCGGTATACCACATCGCTCCAATTCACTCTATTCCTTGCCCTCCTTTCACCCTCCTGCATGTTCAGGCCCCGATCACACAAAATCTTTTTCACTCCATCTTTCCACCTCCAATTTGGTCTCCCTCTTCTCCTCGTTCCCTCCACCTCCGACACATATATCCTCTTGGTCAATCTTTCCTCACTCATTCTCTCCATGTGCCCAAACCATTTCAAAACACCCTCTTCTGCTCTCTCAACCACGCTCTTTTTATTTCCACACATCTCTCTTACCCTTACGTTACTTACTCGATCAAACCACCTCACACCACACATTGTCCTCAAACATCTCATTTCCAGCACATCCATCCTCCTGCGCACAACTCTATCCATAGTCCCACGCCTCGCAACCATACAACATTGTTGGAACCACTATTCCTTCAAACATACCCATTTTTGCTTTCCGAGATAATGTTCTCGATTTCCACACATTCTTCAAGGCTCCCAGAATTTTCGCCCCCTCCCCCACCCTATGATCCACTTCCGCTTCCATGGTTCCATCCGCTGCCAGATCCACTCCCAGATATCTAAAACACTTCACTTCCTCCAGTTTTTCTCCATTCAAACTCACCTCCCAATTGACTTGACCCTCAACCCTACTGTACCTAATAACCTTGCTCTTATTCACATATATATATATATATATATATATATATATATATATATATATATATATATATATATATATATATATATATATATATATATATATATATGTGCGTGTGTGTGTGTGTGTGTGTGTGTTACTGGACTCCACCCACGAGAGGTTACACCGCGAGTGAAAACTCACATTTGCCGAGACTATTTCACTGGAAACATAGTCTCGTCAAAGAACTTCTCATCTCCCTTTCCATAAAGCAAAAAAGCAAAAAAGAAAAAAGAAAAAAGATTAGTAAAAATTGGGTGATCATGGTGTTATATACATAATGAGTCAGCTGCCAGGGAGAGGGAGGGCTTAGGAGGTAGGGCAACGGGTCCTACCATTACCCCCTGCATAACCTATGACTAAAGTTGCCTGTGTAGTTACTGCTAGCGAGATGGAAGGCCCTCTGGCAGGAGTATATTGGCCTCTACCAATATCCCCAGCTAATGCAAGAACCATTCCGTCCCTTTGGTAAGATCCTATGAGTAGTAGGTTGTTGACAGCATCAGCTGCCCAGGATGGTACTACAGTAGACCTGAGTGAGGAGGGTTAAAGTGATGGCCAGAACCATCTGACACTCTCCATGTCAGAATTGCTGGTCTTACTCACTGTCTCATCAGAGCGGGACAACTGGGCTAGTCCTGTCATCCTCTCCTTACACGCACTATACACCTGCTCAAACCTCACTTTATTTCTTTTCACATAAGTTCCCATGCCATCTCCTGGCTGCACAATCACTTTACAATGTAATCATGACACAATCCAACACATTTATGGCTCCCTGGTCCCCGGCATGTTGGGGTCCTAGGAATCTTCGAGTTCCCGCCTGACTCTACTGCCAGTGAGAGGGAGGACTCTGGCAGTAGTAGTACCGGCCCCTCACACGACCCTTCCATCTCTGATAGAGCCTTCCTCGTTTTCTGTTCACTTTACCAACATTCGTGGTCTCTCTATTAACCTCTCCTCAGTTGAACACTATCTGTCCCGTACCTCTCCTGATATCTTACTTCTCTCTAAGACCCAGTTGTCTGTAACCTCTACTCACGATTCCCGTTCACAGGTGATGTCTGTGCTTATTCTAACATCAACAACTTGTGCTAATAACTTCCATCGCTCTACCTGTCCTTCACTTTTCTGTTCTGACGGTACTATGGCTGTCTCTACCGAGACAAAGCAACTCTAATTGGTTCTCGTTTCTCTCTAACTCTACCTTGGAGGATTCAAACATTTCTTTACCACCTGATGCTCCTCTTACTAATTTAATGTCCATGCCAGTGATCATTTTTCGAACTATCCGAAAGCGCTCGTCTCTCTAGACACATTCAAGACTTATGGTCCTAATGGTATCCATCCTCGTGTACTGAAACAATGTGCCTCCGAACTGGCACCTGTGCTTGCTCGTCTTTTCCGTGCCTGTTTAGAAACCAAATATATATATATATATATATATATATATATATATATATATGTATATATATATATATATATATATATATATATATATATATATATATATATATATATATATATATACATATATATATATATATATATATATATATATATATATATTCCTATGAGTCCACGGAGAAAATGAAACACGATAAGTTCCCAAGTGCACTTTCATGTAATAATCATATCATCAGGGGAGATACAAGAGAGAAATATATAAGTCAGCTGACATACAATGACGAGACGTAGCTAGGACGCCATTTGGTAAACATGTGATTGTCCAAGACGGACAACGAGCTTATCATATACTTGTTATGTGGACAAGAAGGGGAATTGTTTACAGATTTTGACAACAATAAAGTTATCCAATTTGTATAGACCTTCACTAGTATTAAGGTTATAATTCTTTGTGTATTTGATAACAGAAAATTCAATGATATTTCTCCTGGTACTGGAGCTAGAGTTAATAACTGAGATGGCATTACTCCAGTCAATACATTGATCGTAGCTTTTAACGTGATTAAACAAGGCATTTGATTCTTGCCTTGTTCTTATACTACATTTATGTTGCTTAAGTCTAAGAGAAAGATCCTTACCAGTCTACCCAACATAAAACTTATCACAATTTCTATATGGCACTTTATAGATGCATCCAGGGGAATTTTCTGGTGAGTTCCTGATTAAGATATTCTTTATAGTATTATAGTTGCTGAAGGCAACATTTACATTCAAGGATTTAAGCAACATGGGAATTAAAGTAAAATTACTATTAACAGGAAGAACTAAAAGATTCTTGGTGTCAATGGGAGGTTTGGGTTCAACTCCATAAAATTATTCATTTGCTCACTTAAGGGATTTCTCAATGAAAGATCTAGGATACTTTAACTTAGATCCAATAGAATATATCTTCTTAAACTCATCATCAATAAACTCTAGACTGCAAATACGTAATGCCCTAAGGAACATAGACTGAAATGATGATAATTTAACTCTGTCATGTTGAGATGAGTAATAATGGATATTTGAGCATGCATTGGTACGTTTTCTGTATATGCTAAACTTAAACTAAATTTTCCAGCGAGACCTATAGTGAGTTCAAATTCTAATATCATGAACAATGTAGATTTAGTTAACAAGCTTAGCAATATCAGTCTTAATTTTGGTTTCAAACTTTTTACCTTGGATGTTTCCTCACTTTTCACAAAAGTTCCAGTCGATGACCTTTCAGAATATCTAATTGATGTTTTGGATGATATTCATTTACCTATTTCAAAGTCTGTTTTCACTGAACTGATAAGATTGTGTATAGAAGACTATATTTCAATTCAATGGAGATTGTTATGCTAAAAAATTTGGTATTGTAATGGGTAGCCCTCTTTCACCTGTACTTTATATGGATTTTTTCGAAACAAAAATTACTAAAGGATATCTTACCCTGTTATGCAATTTGGTTTAGTTATGTAGATGATGTTCATTGTGTTCGGCCAACAAATGAAAATTTACAAACATTTCTCCACCTACTTAACAATTTAGTACCTTCCATCAAATTTACTGTAGAAAATTAACATACTGGTATGTTACCATTTTTAGATTACATGATCTATAGGCAAGGAAACAAGTTTAAGTTTAGCACATACAGAAAACCTACCAATGGATGCTCATATATCCAATATTACTCATCTCAACATGACAGAGTAAAATCATCATTTCAATCTATGTTCCTTAGGGCATTACGTATTTGCAGTCCAGAGTTTATTGATGATGAGTTTGAGAGGATATATTCTATTGGATCTAAGTTAAAGTACCCTAGATCTTTCATTGATAAATCCCTTAAGTTAGCAAAGAAATCATTTTATAGAGTTGAGCCCAAATCTCCCATTGACACCAAGAATCTTTGAGTTCTTCCTTTTCATAATAATTCTACTTTACTTCTCATGTTGCTTAAATCCTTTGATGTAAAATGTTGCCTTCAGCAACAATAATACTATAAAGAACATCTTAATCAGGAACTCACCAGAAAAATTTCCTCGGTACATCTATAAAGTCTTTCTATTAGACTTAAGCAATATAAGTATAGTATAAGAACAGGAAAAGAATGAAATGCCTTGTTTAATCACGTTAAAAACTATGATCATTGTACTGACTGGAGTAATGCCATCTCAGTTATTAACTCTAACTCAGTACCACGAGAAATTTCATTGAATCTTCTATTATTAAATACACAAAGAATTATAATCTTAATATTCGTGAAGGTCTATACAAATTGGATTGCTTATAAAATTTGTGAACAATTCATCTTGTCCACATCAGTTTATGAACGGTCGTTGTATGTTTTGGACAATCATATTTGGTCAATCATATGTTTGCCAAATGGTGTCCTAGCTACGTCTTTTCGTTGTATATCAACTAACTGTTATATTTCTCTCTTGTGTCTCCCCTGATGACGTGATTATTGCAGGAAAGTGCACTTGTCGTGTTTCATTTTCCCCGTGGACTCATAGGAATATCTTAATCACACGCAAAATTGTGATCCTGTCCAGTATATATATATATATATATATATATATATATATATATATATATATATATATATATATATATATATGTGTGTGTGTGTGTGTGTGTGTGTGTGTTTACCTTAAACAAATCTTTCAAGAAAGATTATTGCAGAAAAAATATTACAAAGTAGATCAGAAAAAAAAATTTCTTTAGATCATACATAACCGACATTAGAATATGTCCAGGAAAGATGACTGGAAGTCTCCCAGACATTTATACACTGTTCACTGTTGCCAGAATCTTGTACACTGACTCCATGGTTGCCAGAAGGCTATGTACACTGACTCCACTCAGTGTTAGAGAGAGCAGACAATCGCTGGATGTCTTTCATTTGTGGTTGTTTAGTCAACACCTATGATACCACAGTAGGGACTATCATGGTCTCTGAATCGCTCACAACACTCTGAAGACCATGGTGTCTTTAGATATCGCTAAATGCTGTGTTGAATGTGGTTCTGTGTGGATAAACAAGGACACAAATGGCTCTTACAGAGAAGGGCTCCCCTCGCCATTTTTCTCCTATCCCATTTCTTGTTAAAAACGGGAACTGGTAGAATTATATAATTCTTATTTTCGAAAAATGGGAAAATGTACTCAGAGATTTTCTATCTTGCTTAAAGGAGATATTGTACTTCGTCTTGATCCCTCACTTACTTTCCTACAATAGTTCATATGACTTTCCAAACGGTTTTAACAAATTCCTTTTTCCTCGAGGACTTCACACAGCACAGCTGTCCTTTCTTGCAGCTCAAAGTAAAGCACTCAGAATTGTTTCTGCATCTTCCATACGTCAGACTGAGCTTATGTGTATGTGTGCCTCCAGCTCCTCGACTGTTCCTCATCCTCCTGTAGGAGGGAGGGGAGATTACTGAACAGAAGGCTCTTAGTAGAGGAGACAGAAGGGTCGTCTTCTGTCGAGCTTCTTTGCCATTTCCACCTTCCCTACGGACAGGAAGGAAAGGAGTCTCCAGTATAGCAGAATTGATAGAAGGTCTTCCCCGCTGAAGAACTTCTTGAGTATTCTTCATCCTCCTGAAGGTACAGATGGTCCTCCTCGTTGAAGAACATCTTGAGTGTTCTTCATCCCCCCCCGCCTCCCGGGACGTACGGAGAGAAGGGCTTGGTGCAGATAGGAGAGACGGGAGGGCCACCTGCTCCCTGGATCCTGCAGATCTCTAACCCTCTCGGAGACACCTGTTGGCTTCTGGTGCGACACGAACAAGATTCTCCTTGTGCCACACTCCTCAACCGCCTCCCACCATCCCAGTGGAGAGGAGAGGTCCTCCTTGAGTACAGTGCCCCGACCGTCTCTCAGTGATTAGAAACTGGAGACGTCTTAGCGTAAGAGGTGAAACAGTAGATCCTCTCTGTTGTCGGAGTATTCGACCCTCTCCCATTACTCCAGGAGGTTTCTTCAGGTAACAGGAGCCCCACAACCGTCCCTCACACACCCACTGGGCTGAAACCGATGGTTTCTAGTGTAGGAAGAGCCATAGTGACAGACCGGACAGCAGTAACGTCAGGAGGCTGTACGAAGACGCCGGACATCCTGCAAGAGAGAGAGAGGAACATACATTCAGATCTCACACAACGAACGAACACTCGATATGGCAAGATGGAAATCAAACACATTCTCTCTCAAATTCTTGGAAGGAGAAGGATCTTGTACGTAAATAAGCCATGTTTCTAGTCAGACCAGATGATGTCTTCGGATACAGAATCATTAGCAACAGCAAGGGCCCTGAAAATTATTATAGCGTGTCAGGATCTCAAATCTTGATAAAGTAAATGAGGAAAAAAAAAGTGGCCTACTTTTGTATGAGATGAAAGAACTGTCAGCATGTTTTAAACTCTCTATGGCCTCATTAAACATTGCAAATTGGATCCTGGTGGAAAAAAACATCAAATATTTTTTCATATCTTTTATAAATACCTAATTTAATCGATCATAATACAAAACACTATTCAATCACAAAGGCAACTGTATAAACGTTTTCCTTAGTAATTCAAGAATCAACAAATATTAACAACACAGGATATTCAGAATATCCTTTTCGTTCCCTGAGCAATATTCATTTAAGTTTCACCCATATCTTTCAATATTGAACGCCCCAAAAGCTTCACACTTCACGTGGGATTGTTAGTTTTTCCAATGTTTTTCTCATATTCTCTTCGTTATAGGGAAGTTTACACTGGGGCAAGAAAGACACAACAGCCAGTAATGTGTGCAATCACCTGTTTGTTATTACCTGTTTGTAGTGTACGGAGAGGGAGTTCTACACTTGTGTTACCTCCCATCTCTTGAACGACCTTACAGCTTCTCAGACCTCTGTATGGTGTTCACATTATCATTCATATGACTCACTTTGCATTCAATCCTACTCATATACTCTAGAGCACCACTTCACTCATTTTCTAGTAACTCTCTTGCTTATTTTCATGTTATGGCCTCTGGATGTTCTGTTTTTGAATCTTTCGAAGAACTGTGATCAGGTCACCGCTTACTCTTCTCTCTTCCGTGGTGGACTGAGTTAAACCTCTACCCTTCCTCTGTACCACAGGTCTTATGGTAACCTATTTGTAACCCTCCTCTAGACCTTCTCAATTAGTTCTATGTGCCTTTTTCAAGTGTCGTGTCCAAAGCTAAGGGGCATTAGTTTTGGCCTGATGCAGGATGCGAATAGCTTGCAAAATATACCCCCTGGGTCAAGCCAGCACCCACCTCCCCTGGGCCAAGCCAATACCCAGTCCCCTGGGCCAAGCCAGTACCCACCTCCCCTAAGCCAAGGCAATACCCAATCCCCTGGTCCAAGCCAACACCCACCTCCACTGGGCCAAGTCAATACCCAATCCCCTGGGCCAAGCCAGCACCCACCTCCCCTAAGCCAAGCCATTACTCAATCCCCAGGGCCAAGTCAACACCTACCTCACCTGGACCAAGCCAATACGCAATACCCTGGGCCATGCCAATGTTCAATACCCTGGGCCGAGCCAAGCCAACACCCACCTCCACTGTGCCAAGCAAATGCCACCCACCTCCACTGGGCCAAGCCAATACCCAATCCCCTGGGCCAAGCCAGCACCCACCTCCACTGGGCCAAGCCAACCCCACCCACCTCCCCTGGCCAGACCAAGCCCACATCACCCACCTCGGCCAAGGGCGGCCCTGCCCTCCATGATGGAGGCATGGTAAGGTAGGTCACCCGGGATGAAGGTCTCGCTGCTGCTCCAGTACAGCTGGTCGATGGCCGCCGTGCACTTGACGTTGACGAAGCCTCCGTGCAGCAGTCTGGGTCGCAGAGGGAATCGCAGACCGAGTACAGACGTCTCCAGGCCAGTGGCCGGGTCCTCCAGCGGCCGGTAGTGCACCAGCCACGCCGGGTCAGCCTGCAGGAGGAGGCGCAGAAGAAGACTGGGTTACTGACGCAGAGAGAGAGAGAGAGAGAGAGAGAGAGAGAGAGAGAGAGAGAGAGAGAGAGAGAGAGAGAGAGAGAGAGAGAGAGAGAGAGAGAAAGAGAGAGAGAGAGAGAGAGAGAGAGAGAGAGAGAGAGAGAGAGAGAGAGAGAGAGAGAGAGAGAGAGAGAGAGAGAGAGAGAGAGAGAGAGAGAGAGAGAGAGACCAAAAACACCGTAGCGTTCTGAGTCTATCCTATTAAGCTCATTATAAACAATGCCACCTTTATCTGCATTGCTTACAAATTAGTTCCGATCCTACCCTGACAATATACCTATACATTCTGATCACCTTTTCCAATCCACTTATAAGGATTCAAAGTGCACCATCTTAGACCACGAGGGGCCGCCTCACCTGCTCGCCGTTGACGTAGAAGGTGAGTGAGGCTGGGGGCTGGGAGTGAGGTGAGGAGCAGTTCAGGTTGATCTCCTCGTGCATTGCGTAGGGCTCCTGTGCCCCAGAGATCTGGGGTCTGTCGTCAGGCAGGTCTGTGGGAACCACAATCGATGAGACTCGAGTCGAGGAAATATCTAAAGGGAAAAAAAAAAGCTTTTTTCTCATGTAAAATAAAAATGTTATAAAAGGAAGTCTTGAAATATTGGATTTGATATTGTAAACACTTACAGGAAATGTGAAATTATGATACTTATGGTGGGAGCACAGCACACACCCACAGCTGTCATGGTGGGAGTACAACACACGCCCACAGCTTTCATAGTGGGAGCACAGCACACACCCACAGCTGTCATAGTGGGAGCACAACACACACCCACAGCTGTCATGGTGGAAGCACAACACACACCCACAGCTTTCATAGTGGGAGCACAGCACACACCCACAGCTTTCATAGTGGGAGCACAGCACACACCCACAGCTGTCATAGTGGGAGCACAACACACACCCACAGCTCTCATGGTGGAAGCACAACACACATCCACAGCTCTCATGGTGGGAGAACAACACACGCCCACAGCTGTCATGGTGGAAGCACAACACACACCCACAACTCTTATGGTGAGAGCACGACACACACCCACAGCTGTCATGGTGGGAGAACAACACACGCCCACAGCTCTCATGGTGGGAGAACAACACACGCCCACAGCTCTCATGGTGGGAGCACAACACACACCCACAGCTGTCATGGTGGGAGCACAATACACACCCACAGCTCTTATGGTGGGAGCACAACACACACCCACAGCTGTCATGGTGGGAGCACAATACACACCCACAGTTTTAATGGTGGGAGCACAACACGTCACCACAACACTCATGGTGAGAGCACAATGTAACGGACACTCACCCACAACAGTCATGATGGCAGACACTAAAACAGACACTCACCCACAACAGTCATGGTGGCCACAACAGACACTTACCCACAACAGTCATGGTGGCCACAACAGACCCTTACCCACAACAGTCATGGTGGCCACAACAGTCATGGTGGCCACAACAGTCATGGCAGCAGACACTACAGATCTTGCCATCAACAGAGTCAGTCTACAGTGGCAGACGCTACTACACCCACACTCAGAAAACAGGGTGACGAAGCAAATATTCACGATGGCA
This sequence comes from Panulirus ornatus, assembly GCF_036320965.1. Taxonomy (NCBI): domain Eukaryota; kingdom Metazoa; phylum Arthropoda; class Malacostraca; order Decapoda; family Palinuridae; genus Panulirus; species Panulirus ornatus. The sequence goes on along the minus strand of NC_092288.1, from coordinate 21,386,312 downwards.
GACAGTACAACAGTCCATCCACTGCTCTCTTAACAGTGTTACAACAGACATAACAGGAGATATCAACACAATAACATAAATGTCGGGGTTGCCCAGCTATAGAAATAGGAGAAGGGGCAAAAGTACGGCACGTCGCCCCCTGTATATCACTCTACTCCATTTCACTCTATCCTGTGCATCTTTTTCACCCTCCTGCTTGCTCAAGCCCTAAGAATTCAAAAACTTAACGCAACCTCACGAACACGGGAAATGGCGAATATATATATATATATATATATATATATATATATATATATATATATATATATATATATAAATGGGTATGTTTGAGGGAATAGTGGTTCCAACAATGTTGTATGGTTGCGAGGCGTGGGCTATGGATAGAGATGTGCGCAGGAGGATGGATGTGCTGGAAATGAGATGTTTGAGGACAATGTGTGGTGTGAGGTGGTTTGATCGAGTAAGTAACGTAAGGGTAAGAGAGATGTGTGGAAATAAAAAGAGCGTGGTTGAGAGAGCAGAAGAGGGTGTTTTGAAATGGTTTGGGCACATGGAGAGAATGAGTGAGGAGAGATTGACCAAGAGGATATATGTGTCGGAGGTGGAGGGAACGAGGAGAAGAGGGAGACCAAATTGGAGGTGGAAAGATGGAGTGAAAAGGATTTTGTGTGATCGGGGCCTGAACATGCAGAAGGGTGAAAGGAGGGCAAGAAATAGAGTGAATTGGAGTCATGTGGTATACAGGGGTTGACGTGCTGTCAGTGGATTGAAGCAAGGCATGTGAAGCGTCTGGGGTAAACCATGGAAGGCTGTGTAGGTATGTATATTTGCGTGTGTGGACGTGTGTATGTACATGTGTATGGGGGGGGGGGGGTTGGGCCATTTCTTTCGTCTGTTTCCTTGCGCTACCTCGCAAACGCGGGAGACAGCGACAAAGTATAAAAGAAAAAAAAAAAAAAGAAATATATATATATATATATATATATATATATATATATATATATATATATATATATATATATATATATATATATATATATATATATATATATATGTATATATATATATGTATATATATATATATACATATATATATATATATATATATATATATATATATATATATATATATATATATATATATATATATATATATATATATATATATATACATATATATATACATATATATATATATATATATATATATATATATATATATATATATATATATATATATATATTATATATATATATATATATATATATATATATATATATATATATATATATATATATATATATATATATATATATATATATATATATATATATATATATATATATATATATATATATATATATATATATATATATATATATATATGGGATGTATTTAGGGAATCAGTGATGGATTGCGCAAAAGATGCTTGTGGCATGAGAAGAGTGGGAGGTGGGTTGATTAGAAAGGGTAGTGAGTGGTGGGATGAAGAAGTAAGAGTATTAGTGAAAGAGAAGAGAGAGGCATTTGGACGATTTTTGCAGGGAGAAAATGCAATTGAGTGTGAGATGTATAAAAGAAAGGGACAGGAGGTCAAGAGAAGGTGCAAGAGGTGAAAAAAAGGGCAAATGAGAGTTGGGGTGAGAGAGTATCATTAAATTTTAGGGAGAATAAAAAGATGTTCTGGAAGGAGGTAAATAAAGTGAGTAAGACAAGGGAGCAAATGGGAACTTCAGTGAAGGGCGCAAATGGAGAGGTGATAACAAGTAGTGGTGATGTGAGAAGGAGATGGAGTGAGTATTTTGAAGGTTTGTTGAATGTGTTTGATGATAGAGTGGCAGATATAGGGTGTTTTGGTCGAGGTGGTGTGCAAAGTGAGAGGGTTAGGGAAAATGATTTGGTAAACAGAGAAGAGGTAGTGAAAGCTTTGCGGAAGATGAAAGCCGGCAAGGCAGCAGGTTTGGATGGTATTGCGGTGGAATTTATTAAAAAAGGGGGTGACTGTATTGTTGACTGGTTGGTAAGGTTATTTAATGTATGTATGACTCATGGTGAGGTGCCTGAGGATTGGCGGAATGCGTGCATAGTGCCATTGTACAAAGGCAAAGGGGATAAGAGTGAGTGCTCAAATTACAGAGGTATAAGTTTGTTGAGTATTCCTGGTAAATTATATGGGAGGGTATTGATTGAGAGGGTGAAGGCATGTACAGAGCATCAGATTGGGGAAGAGCAGTGTGGTTTCAGAAGTGGTAGAGGATGTGTGGATCAGGTGTTTGCTTTGAAGAATGTATGTGAGAAATACTTAGAAAAGCAAATGGATTTGTATGTAGCATTTATGGATCTGGAGAAGGCATATGATAGAGTTGATAGAGATGCTCTGTGGAAGGTATTAAGAATATATGGTGTGGGAGGCAAGTTGTTAGAAGCAGTGAAAAGTTTTTATCGAGGATGTAAGGCATGTGTACGTGTAAGAAGAGAGGAAAGTGATTGGTTCTCAGTGAATGTAGGTTTGCGGCAGGGGTGTGTGATGTCTCCATGGTTGTTTAAGTTGTTTATGGATGGGGTTGTTAGGGAGGTGAATGCAAGAGTTTTGGAAAGAGGGGCAAGTATGAAGTCTGTTGGGGATGAGAGAGCTTGGGAAGTGAGTCAGTTGTTGTTCGCTGATGATACAGCGCTGGTGGCTGATTCATGTGAGAAACTGCAGAAGCTGGTGAATGAGTTTGATAAAGTGTGTGAAAGAAGAAAGTTAAGAGTAAATGTGAATAAGAGCAAGGTTATTAGGTACAGTAGGGTTGAGGGTCAAGTCAATTGGGAGGTGAGCTTGAATGGAGAAAAACTGGAGGAAGTAAAGTGTTTTAGATATCTGGGAGTGGATCTGGCAGCGGATGGAACCATGGAAGCGGAAGTGGATCATAGGATGGGGGAGGGGGCGAAAATTCTGGGAGCCTTGGAGAATGTGTGGAAGTCGAGAACATTATCTCGGTTAGCAAAAATGGGTATGTTTGAAGGAATAGTGGTTCCAACAATGTTGTATGGTTGCGAGGCGTGGGCTATGGATAGAGTGGTGCGCAGGAGGATGGATGTGCTGGAAATGAGACGTTTGAGGACAATGTGTGGTGTGAGGTGGTTTGATCGAGTAAGTAACGTAAGGGTAAGAGAGATGTGTGGAAATAAAAAGAGCGTGGTTGAGAGAGCAGAAGAGGGTGTTTTGAAATGGTTTGGTCACATGGAGAGAATGAGTGAGGAAAGATTGACCAAGAGGATATATGTGTCGGAGGTGGAGGGAACGAGGAGAAGAGGGAGACCAAATTGGAGGTGGAAAGATGGAGTGAAAAAGATTTTGTGTGATCGGGGCCTGAACATGCAGGAGGGTGAAAGGAGGGCAAGGAATAGAGTGAATTGGAGCGATGTGGTGTACCGGGGTTGACGTGCTGTCAGTGGATTGAATCAGGGCATGTGAAGCGTCTGGGGTACACCATGGAAAGCTGTGTAGGTATGTATATTTGTGTGTGTGGACGTATGTATATACATGTGTATGGGGGTGGGTTGGGTCATTTCTTTCGTCTGTTTCCTTGCGCTACCTCGCAAACGCGGGAGACAGCGACAAAGCAAAAAAAAAAAAAAAAAAAAAAAATATATATATATATATATATATATATATATATATATATATATATATATATATATATATATATATATATATATATATATATATATTTACATTTCATTAGTTTGCTTTGTCGCTGTCTCCCGCGTTAGCGAGGAAGCGCAAGGAAACAGATGAAAGAATGGCCCAACCCACCCACATACACATGTATATACATACACGTTCACACACGCAAATATACATACCTATACATCTCAACGTATACATATATATACACACACAGAAATATACATATATACACATGTACATAATTCATACTGTGCGCGAGGTAGCGCTAGGAAAAGACAACAAAGGCAACTTTCGTTCAAGCTCAGTCTCTAGCTGTCATGTAATAATGCACCGAAACCCCAGCTCCCTTTTCACATCCAGGCCCCACACAACTTTCCATGGTTTACCCCAGACGCTTCACATGCCCTGATTCAATCCATTGACAGCACGTCGACCAAGGTATACCACATCGTTCCAATTCATTCTATTCCTTGCACGCCTTTCACCCTCCCGCATATTCAGGCCCCGATCACTCAAAATATTTTTCACTCCATCTTTCCACCTCCAATTTGGTCTTCCACTTCTCGTTCCCTCCACCTCTGACACATATATCCTCTTGGTCAATCTCTCCTCGCTCATTCTCTTCATCTGGCCAAACAATTTCAAAACACCCTCTTCTGCTCTCTCAACCACACTCTTTTCATTACCAAACATCTCTCTTACCCTATTATTACTTACTCGATCAAACCACCTCCCACCACATATTGTCCTCAAACATCTCATTTCCAGCACATCCACCCTTCTCCGCACAACTCTCTCTCTCTCTCTCTCTCTCTCTCTCTCTCTATATATATATATATATATATATATATATATATATATATATATATATATATATATATATATATATATATATTTTTTTTTTTTTTTTTTTTTGCTTTGTCACTGTCTCCCGCGTTTGCGAGGTAGCGCAAGGAAACAGACGAAAGAAATGGCCCAACCCACCCCCATAAACATGTATATACATACGTCCACACACGCAAATATACATACCTCCACAGCTTTCCATCGTTTACCCCAGACGCTTTACATGCCTTGATTCAATCCACTGACAGCACGTCAACCCCGGTATACCACATCGCTCCAATTCACTCTATTCCTTGCCCTCCTTTCACCTTCCTGCATGTTCAGGCCCCGATCACACAAAATCTTTTTCACTCCATCTTTCCACCTCCAATTTGGTCTCCCTCTTCTCCTCGTTCCCTCCACCTCCGACATATATATCCTCTTGGTCAATCTTTCCTCACTCATTCTCTCCATGTGCCCAAACCATTTCAAAACACCCTCTTCTGCTTTCTCAACCACGCTCTTTTTATTTCCACACATCTCTCTTACCCTTACGTTACTTACTCGATCAAACCACCTCACACCACACATTAGCCTCAAACATCTCATTTCCAGTACATCCATCCTCCTGCGCACAACTCTATCCATAGCCCACGCCTCGCAACCATACAACATTGTTGGAACCACTATTCCTTCAAACATACCCATTTTTGCTTTCCGAGATAATGCTCTCGACTTCCACACATTCTTCAAGGCTCCCAGAATTTTCGCCCCCTCCCCCACCCTATGATCCACTTCCGCTTCCATGGTTCCATCCGCTGCCAGATCCTCTCCCAGATATCTAAAACACTTCACTTCCTCCAGTTTTTCTCTATTCAAACTCACCTCCCAATTGACTTGACCCTCAACCCTACTGTACCTAATAACCTTGCTCTTATTCACATTTACTCTTAACTTTCTTCTTCCACACACTTTACCAAACTCAGTCACCAGCTTCTGCAGTTTCTCACATGAATCAGCCACCAGCGCTGTATCATCAGCGAACAACAACTGACTCACTTCCCAAGCTCTCTCATCCCCAACGGACTTCATACTTGCCCCTCTTTCCAAAACTCTTGCATTCACCTCCCTAACAACCCCATCCATAAACAAATTAAACAACCATGGAGACATCACACACCCCTGCCGCAAACCTACATTCACTGAGAACCAGTCACTTTCCTCTCTTCATACACGTACACATGCCTTACATCCTCGATAAAATGCTACATTCAAATCCATTTGCTTTTCTAAGTATTTATCACATACATTCTTCAAAGCAAACACCTGATCCACACATCCTCTACCACTTCTGAAACCATATATATATATATATATATATATATATATATATATATATATATATATATATATATATATATATATATATATATATATATATATACATATATATATACATATATATATATATATATATTTTTTTTTTTTTTTTCTTGCTTTGTCGCTGTCTCCCGCGTTTGCGAGGTAGCGCAAGGAAACAGACGAAAGAAATGGCCCAACCCATCCCCATACACATGCCTTGATTCAATCCACTGACAGCAGGTCAACCCCGGTATACCACATCGCTCCAATTCACTCTATTCTTTGCCCTCCTTTCATCCTCCTGCATGTTCAGGCCCCGATCACACAAAATCTTTTTCACTCCATCTTTCCACCTCCAATTTGGTCTCCCTCTTCTCCTCGTTCCCTCCACCTCCGACACATATATCCTCTTGGTCAATCTTTCCTCACTCATTCTCTCCATGTGACCAAACCATTTCAAAACACCCTCTTCTGCTCTCTCAACCACGCTCTTTTTATTTCCACACATCTCTCTTACCCTTACGTTACTTACTCGATCAAACCACCTCACACCACACATTGTCCTCAAACATCTCATTTCCAGCATCCTCCTGCGCACAACTCTATCCATAGTCCACGCCTCGCAACCATACAACATTGTTGGAACCACTATTCCTTCAAACATACCCATTTTTGCTTTCCGAGATAATGTTCTCGACTTCCACACATTCTTCAAGGCTCCCAGAATTTTCGCCCCCTCCCCCACCCTATGATCCACTTCCGCTTCCATGGTTCCATCCGCTGCCAGATCCACTCCCAGATATCTAAAACACTTCACTTCCTCCATTTTTTCTCCATTCAAACTCACCTCCCAATTGAATTGACCCTCAACCCTACTGTACCTAATAACCTTGCTCTTGTTCACATTTACTCTTAACTTTCTTCTTTCACACACTTTACCAAACTCAGTCACCAGCTTCTGCAGTTTCTCACATGAATCAGCCACCAGCGCTGTATCATCAGCGAACATTTCTTGCGTTAGCAAGGTAGCGTTAAGAACAGAGGACATGGCCTCTGAGGGAATATCCTCACCTGGCCCCCTTTTCTGTTCCTTCTTTTGGAAAATTAAAAGAAAAAAGAAAAAACAAGAGGGGAGGATTTCCAGTCCCCAGCTCCCTTCCCTTTTAGTCTCCTTCTACGACACGCAGGGAATACGTGGGAAGTATTCTTTCTGGTATATATATATATATATATATATATATATATATATCCTCACTAGATATAGTACTTATAGTACAATTTATGTAACCCTTTCGTTCATGCTTTTGTGTACCACTGGGAAATAGGCGATGGAGCACTGCTTAAGAACTCCCTGAGCTAATCTGCTCGCCTGCCACGTTTATCATAGTGAACCAGGAGTTGTAGATATAAAGATCAGAATGTATCATCTGAACCAATACAGTAAACCAACATGGCTTCAGAAATCAGGTATGTTGATCATGAATAATCAATCTTGAGGTAAAATACCAGAGATCAAAGGTACATGATACACTCACGACGAAGAGGAATTTGCATAACTTATACGAATTCGTGAAATGCAATGTATAGTGCACTTATAATCATAAGAAGACCAGGCAAGCATGACTGGCAAATGAATGAAAAAAGATCAGGATACACTGGCAGGGAAAATGAATAGAAGGGAGAAGTGTGGAAGACATAATGTACAAGAAAATGACAAAATGCATGAATAACAAGAAAGTGAAAATAAGAGCATAGATAATCAAGAAAACCCATTGAAAATTCTAGGGTCCTGAGGTTTTACAACTATACATATAAGTACGGGATAGAGTGAAGGGTATTGAGAGCATATGGTGTTTGAGGTAAATTTCTAGAAGCAGTGAAATGTTTTTATCAAGGACGTAAGCCATGTGTACGATTAGGAAGAGAGGAAAGTGATTGGTTCCCAGTGAATTTCGGTTTGCGGCAGGGGTGCGTGATGTCTCCATGGCTGTTTAGTTTGCTTATTGATGGAGTTGTTAGGGAGGAGAATGCAAGAATTTTGAAGAGAGGGGCAAGTATGCAGTGTGTTGTGGATGAGAAGGCTTATGAATGGAATCAGTTGTTGTTCGCTGATGATACAGTGCTGGTGGCTAATTCGGGTGAGAAACTGCAGAAGCGGGTGACTGAGTTTGGTAAAGAATGTGAAAGAAGAAAGCTGACAGTAAATATTAATAAGAGCAAGGTTATTAGGTTCAGTAGGATTGAGGGACAAGTAAATTAGGAGGTAAGTTTGAGTGGACAAAAACTGGAGGAAATGAATTGTTTTAGATATCTGGGAGTGGATTTAGCAGCGGATGGAACCATGGAAGCGGAAGTGAGTCACAAGGTGGGGGAGGGGCGAAGGCTCTAGGAGGGTTGAAAAATGTGTGGAAGTCGAGAACGGTATCTCGGAGAGCAAAAATGGGTATGTTTGAAGGAATAGTGGCTCCAACAATGTTATATGGATGCAAGACGTGGGCTGTGGTTGTGCAGAGGAGGGTGAATGTGTTGGAAATGAAATGGCAGTTTGATCGAGTAAGTAATGAAATAGTAAGAGAGATGTCGGGTAATAAAAAGAGTGTGGTTGAGAGAGCATAGGAGGGTGTATTGAAGTGGTTTGGTCAAACGGAGAGAATGAGTGGGGAAAGATTGATAAAGAAGGGAACGAGGAAAAGTGGAGACCAAATTGGAGGTGGAGGGATGGAGTGAAAAAGATTTTGATTAGGGCCTGAACATGCAGGAAGGTGAAAGGCGTTCAAGGAATAGAGTGAATTGGAAGGATGTGGTATACCAGGGTCGACGTGATACATACATCCTCTTTGTCAATCTTCCCTCACTCATTCTCTCCATGTGACCAAACCGTTTCAATACATCCTCTTCTGCTCTCTCAACCACACTCTTTATATTACCAGACATATCTGTTACCCTTTCATTACTTACACAATCAAACCACCTCATACCACTTATTGTCCTCAAACATCTCATTTCCAACACATCCACTCTCTTCCGCACAACCCACGCCTCGCATCCTTATAACATTGTTGGAACCACTATTCTTTCAAACGTACCTATTTTTGCACTCAGAGATAACGTTCTCGCCTTCCACAAATTCTTCAACACTCCCAGAACCTTCGCCCCAAACCTACCATTGACACCAAAAATCTTTTAGGTATCCCTATTAATAATAATTCTACTTTACTTCCCATCTTGCTTAAATCCTTTTATGTAAATGTTGCCTTCAGTAACAATAATACTATGAATAATAACTTAATCAGGAACTCGTTAAAGAAATTCTCCTGGATGCATTTATAAAGTGCCATGTAGAAATTATGATAAGTTTTATGTTGGGCAGACTAGTAAGGACCTTCCTGTTAGACTTAAGTAACATGAATATAGCATAAGAACAGGACGAAAATCAAATGCCTTGTTTAACCACGTTAAAAACTATGATCATTGTATTGACTGAAGTAATGCCATCTCAGTTATTAACTCTAAATACAGTACACAGAAAAATATTAATTCTTCTATTATTGAATACACAAAGAATGATATCCTTAATATTAGTGGAGGTCTTTACAAATTGGATAACTTTATTGAAGATGAAAGTTGTAAACAATTCACCTTCCTTTTTATGATACGCTCGTTGTCTGTCTTGGACAATCACGTTTACCAAATGGCGTCCTAGCTACGTCTCTTCGTTGTATATCAATTGACTGTTATATTTCTTTCTTGTATCTCCCCTGATGATGTGATTATTACATGAAAGTGCACCTAGGAACTTATCGTGCTTCGTTTTCCCCATGGACTTATAGGAATGTACTTGATCACGCGCAGAATTGTAATCCTTTTCAATACACACACACACACACACACACACACACACACACACACACACACACATATATATATATATATATATATATATATATATATATATATATATATATATATATATATATATATATATATATATATATATATATATATTCTTTCTTTCATACTATTCGCCATTTCCCGCGTTACCGAGGTGGCGTTAAGAACAGATAACTTGGCCTTTGAGGGAATATCCTCACCTGGCCCCCTTCTCCGTTCCTTCTTTTGGAAAATTAGAAAAAAAAAACGAGAGGGGAGGATTTCAAGCCACTCGCTCCCTCCTCTTTTAGTCGCCTTCTACGACACGCAAAGAATACGTGGAAAGAATTCTTTCTCCCCCATCCCTAGGGATGATATATATTTTTTTTTTATTCTTATTTTGCTTTGTCGCTGTCTCCCGCGTTTGCGAGGTAGCGCAAGGAAACTGACGAAAGAAATGGCACAACCCACCCCCATACACATGTATATACAAACACGTCCACACACGCAATATACATACCTATACATCTCAATGTACACGTATATATACACACACAGACACATACATATATACCCATGCACACAATTCACACTGTCTGCCTTTATTCATTCCCATCGCCACCTCGCCACACATGGAATACCATCCCCCTCCCCCCTCATGTGTGCGAGGTAGCGCTAGGAAAAGACAGCAAAGGCCCGATTCTTTCAAACTCAGTCTCTAGCTGTCATGCAATAATGCCCGAAACCATAGCTCCCTTTCCACATCCAGGCCCCACACAACTTTCCATGGATTACACCAGCCGCTTCACATGCCCTGATTCAATCCATTGACAGCACGTCAACCCCGGTATACCACATCGATCCAATTCACTCTATTCCTTGCCCGCCTTTCACCCTCCTGCATGTTCAGGCCCCGATCACTCAAAATCTTTTTCACTCCATCTTTCCACCTCCAATTTAGTCTCCCACTTCTCCTAATTCCCTACACCTCCGACACATATATCCTCTGGTCAATCTTTCCTCACTCATTCTCTCCTTGTGACCAAACCATTTCAAAACACCCACTTTTGCTCTCTCAACCACGCTCTTTTTATTTCCACACATCTCTCTTACCCTTACATTACTTACTCGATCAAAATACCCCACACCACACATTATCCTCAAACATCTCATTTCCAGCACATCCACCCTCCTGCGCACAACTCTATCCATAGCCCACGCCTCGCAACCATACAACATTGTTGGAACCACTATTCCTTCAAACATACCCATTTTTGCTTTCCGAGATAATGTTCTCGATTTCCAAACATTCTTCAAGGCTCCCAGGATTTTCGCCCCCTCCCCCACCCTATGATTCACTTCCGCTTCCATGGCTCCATCCGCTGCCAGATCCACTCCCAGATATCTAAAACACTTTACTTCCTCCAGTATTTCTCCATTCAAACTTACCTCCCAATTGACTTGACCCTCAACCCTACTGTACCTAATAACCTTGCTCTTATTCACATTTACTCTTGACTTTCTTCTTTCACACACTTTACCAAACTCAGTCACCAGCATCTGCAGTTTCTCACATGAATCAGCCACCAGCGCTGTATCATCAGCGAACAACAACTGACTCACTTCCCAAGCTCTCTCATCCACAACAGACTTCATACTTGCCCCTCTTTCCAAAACTCTTGCATTCACCTGCCTAACAACCCCATCCATAAACAAATTAAACAACCATAGAGACATCACACACCCCTGCCGCAAACCCACATTCAATGAGAACCAATCACTTTCCTCTCTTCCTACACGTACACATTCCTTACATCCTCGATAAAAACTTTTCACTGCTTCTAACAACTTGCCTCCCACAGAGCATCTCTATCAACTCTATCATATCCCTTCCCCAGATCCATATCCATTTGCTTTTCTAAGTATTTCTCACATACATTCTTCAAAGCAAACACCTGATCCACACATCCTCTACCACTTCTGAAACCACTCTGCTCTTCCCCAATCTGATGCTCTGTACATGCCTTCACCCTTTCAATCAATACCCTCCCATATAATTTACCAGGAATATTCAACAAACTTATACCTCTGTAATTTGAGCACTCACTCTTATCCCCTTTGCCTTAGTACAATGGCACTATGCACGCATTCCGCCAATCCTCAGGCACCTCACCATGAGTCATACATACATTAAATAACCTTACCAACCAGTCAACCATACAATCACCCCCTTTTTGATAGTATTCCACTGCAATACCATCCAAAAAGGCTGCCTTGCCGGCTTTCATCTTCCGCAAAGCTTTTACTACCTCTTCTCTGTTTACCATATCATTTTCCCTAACCCTCTCACTCTGCACACCACCTCGACCAAAACACCCTTTATCTGCCACTCTATCATCAAACACATTCAACAAACCTTCAAAATACTCACTCCATCTCCTTCTCACATCACCACTACTTGTTATCACCTCCCCATTTGCGCCCTTCACTGAAGTTCCCATTTGCTCGCCTGTCTTACGCACTCTATTTATCTCCTTCCAGAACATCTTTTTATTCTCCCTGAAATTTAATGACACTCTCTCACCCCAACTCTCATTTGCCATCTTTTTCACCTCTTGCACCTTCCTCTTGACCTCCTGTCTCTTTCTTTTATACATCTCCCACTCAATTGCATTTTTTCCCTGCAAAAATCGTCCAAATGCCTCTCTCTTCTCTTTCACTAATACTCTTACTTCTTCATCCCACCACTCACTACCCTTTCTAATAAACCCACCTCCCACGCCTCTCACGCCACAAGCATCTTTTGCGCAATCCATCACTGATTCCCTAAATACATCCCATTCCTCCCCCACTCCCCTTACTTCCATTGTTCTCACCTTTTTCCATTCTCTACTCAGTCTCTCCTGGTACTTCCTCACACAAGTCTCCTTCCCAAGCTCACTTACTCTCACCACCCTCTTCACCCCAACATTCACTCTTCTTTTCTGAAAACCCATACAAATCTTCACCTTAGCCTCCACAAGATAATGATCAGACATCCCTCCAGTTGCACCTCTTAGCACATTAACATCCAAAAGTCTCTCTTTCGCGCGCCTGTCAATTAACACGTAATCCAATAACGCACTCTGGCCATCTCTCCTACTTACATACGTATACTTATGTATATCTCGCTTTTTAAACCAGGTATTCCCAATCACCAGTCCTTTTTCAGCACATAAATCTACAAGCTCTTCACCATTTCCATTTACAACACTGAACACCCCATGTATACCAATTATTCCCTCAACTGCCACATTACTCACCTTTGCATTCAAATCACCCATCACTATAACCCGGTCTTGTGCATCAAAACCACTAACACACTCATTCAGCTGCTCCCAAAACACTTGCCTCTCATGATCTTTCTTCTCATGCCCAGGTGCATATGCACCCATCTCTCTCCATCAACTTTCAGTTTTACCCATATTAATCGAGAATTCACTTTCTTACATTCTATCACATACTCCCACAACTCCTGTTTCAGGAGTACTGCTACTCCTTCCCTTGCTCTTGTCCTCTCACTAACCCCTGACTTTACTCCCAAGACATTCTCAAACCACTCTTCCCCTTTACCCTTGAGCTTCGTTTCACTCAGAGCCAAAACATTCAGGTTCCTTTCCTCAAACATACTACCTATCTCTCCTTTTTTCACATCTTGGTTACATCCACACACATTTAGACACCCCAATCTGAGTCTACGAGGAGGATGAGCACTCCCCGCGTGACTCCTTCTGTTTCCCATTTTTAGAAACTTAGAATACAAGGAGGGGAGGATTTCTGGCCCTCCCGGTCCCGTCCTCTCTAGTCGCCTTCTACGACACGTGAGGAATGCGTGGGAAGTATTCTTTCACCCCTATCCCCAGGGATAATATATATATATATATATATATATATATATATATATATATATATATATATATATATATATATATATATATATATATATATATATATATATATATATATATATATATATATATATATATATATACATATACACACATATACACATATATATACACACATACACACATATACACACATACATATATATATACATATGAAAAATGTAAGAAATAATTTAGAAAACTGAAACTTCTAGCTTGAAATGAAATGAAAAATGAATGTCACATAATGGTTCAACCTCTGGCTATGGAAAAGAGAAATGTATAATTTATTTACACAAACGTCAATAGTAGTTTTCATCGATTTAACCACTGTTATATATCTTTTTTTTTTTGCTTTGTCGCTGTCTCCGGCGTTTGCGAGGTAGCGCAAGGAAACAGACGAAAGAAATGGCCCAACCCACCCCCATACATTGCCTTGATTTAATCCACTGACAGCACGTCAACCCCGGTATACCACATCGCTCCAATTCACTCTATTCTTTGCCCTCCTTTCACCCTCCTGCATGTTCAGGCCCCGATCACACAAAATCTTTTTCACTCCATCTTTCCACCTCCAATTTGGTCTCCCTCTTCTCCTCGTTCCCTCCACCTCCGACACATATATCCTCTTGGTCAATCTTTCCTCACTCATTCTCTCCATGTGACCAAACCATTTCAAAACACCCTCTTCTGCTCTCTCAACCACGCTCTTTTTATTTCCACACATCTCTCTTACCCTTACGTTACTTACTCGATCAAACCACCTCACACCACACATTGTCCTCAAACATCTCATTTCCAGCACATCCATCCTCCTGCGCACAACTCTATCCATAGTCCACGCCTCGCAACCATACAACATTGTTGGAACCACTATTCCTTCAAACATACCCATTTTTGCTTTCCGAGATAATGTTCTCGACTTCCACACATTCTTCAAGGCTCCCAGAATTTTCGCCCCCTCCCCCACCCTATGATCCACTTCCGCTTCCATGGTTCCATATATATATATATATATATATTTTTTTTTTCATACTATTCGCCATTTCCCGCGTTAGCAAGGTAGCGTTAAGAACAGAGGACTGGGCCTTAGAGGGAATATCCTCACCTGGCCCCCTTCTCTGTTCCTTCTTTTGGAAAATTAAAAAAAAACGAGAGGGGAGGATTTTCAGCCCCCTGCTCCCTCCCCTTTTAGTCGCCTTCTACGACACGCAGGGAATACGTGGGAAGTATTCTTTCTCCCCTATCCCCAGGGATAATATATATATATATATATATTGGAATACCTGGTTTAAAAAGCGAGATATACATAAGTATACGTATGTAAGTAGGAGAGATGGCCAGAGAGCGTTATTGGATTACCTGTTAATTGACAGGCGTGCGAAAGAGAGACTTTTGGATGTTAATGTGCTGAGAGGTGCAACTGGAGGGATGTCTGATCATTATCTTGTGGAGGCTAAGGTGAAGATTTGTATGGGTTTTCAGAAAAGAAGAGTGAATGTTGGGGTGAAGAGGGTGGTGAGAGTAAGTGAGCTTGAGAAGGAGACCTGTGTGAGGAAGTACCAGGAGAGACTGAGTACAGAATGGAAAAAGGTGAGAACAATGGAAGTAAGGGGAGTGTGGGAGGAATGGGATGTATTTAGGGAATCAGTGATGGATTGCGCAAAAGATGCTTGTGGCATGAGAAGAGTGGGAGGTGGGTTGATTAGAAAGGGTAGTGAGTGGTGGGATGAAGAAGTAAGAGTATTAGTGAAAGAGAAGAGAGAGGCATTTGGACGATTTTTGCAGGGAAAAAATGCAATTGAGTGGGAGATGTATAAAAGAAAGAGACAGGAGGTCAAGAGAAAGGTGCAAGAAGTGAAAAAAAGGGCAAATGAGAGTTGGGGTGAGAGAGTATCATTAAATTTTAGGGAGAATAAAAAGATGTTCTGGAAGGAGGTAAATAAAGTGCGTAAGACAAGGGAGCAAATGGGAACTTCGGTGAAGGGCGCAAGTGGGGAGGTGATAACAAGTAGTGGTGATGTGAGAAGGAGATGGAGTGAGTATTTTGAAGGTTTGTTGAATGTGTTTGATGATAGAGTGGCAGATATAGGGTGTTTTGGTCGAGGTGGTGTGCAAAGTGAGAGGGTTAGGGAAAATTATTTGGTAAACAGAGAAGAGATAGTGAAAGCTTTGCGGAAGATGAAAGCCGGCAAGGCAGCAGGTTTGGATGGTATTGCAGTGGAATTTATTAAAAAAGGGGGTGACTGTATTGTTGACTGGTTGGTAAAGTTATTTAATGTATGTATGACTCATGGTGAGGTGCCTGAGGATTGGCGGAATGCGTGCATAGTGCCATTGTACAAAGGCAAAGGGGATAAGAGTGAGTGCTCAAATTACAGAGGTATAAGTTTGTTGAGTATTCCTGGTAAATTATATGGGAGGGTATTGATTGAGAGGGTGAAGGCATGTACAGAGCATCAGATTGGGGAAGAGCAGTGTGGTTTCAGAAGTGGTAGAGGATGTGTGGATCAGGTGTTTGCTTTGAAGAATGTATGTGAGAAATACTTAGAAAAGCAAATGGATTTGTATGTAGCATTTATGGATCTGAAGAAGGCATATGATAGAGTTGATAGAGATGCTCTGTGGAAGGTATTAAGAATATATGGTGTGGGAGGCAAGTTGTTAGAAGCAGTGAAAAGTTTTTATCGAGGATGTAAGGCACGTGTACGTGTAAGAAGAGAGGAAAGTGATTGGTTCTCAGTGAATGTAGGTTTGCGGCAGGGGTGTGTGATGTCTCCATGGTTGTTTAATTTGTTTATGGATGGGGTTGTTAGGGAGGTAAATGCAAGAGTTTTGGAAAGAGGGGCAAGAATGAAGTCTGTTGGGGATGAGAGAGCTTGGGAAGTGAGTCAGTTGTTGTTCGCTGATGATACAGCGCTGGTGGCTGATTCATGTGAGAAACTGCAGAAGCTGGTGACTGAGTTTGGAAAAGTGTGTGGAAGAAGAAAGTTAAGAGTAAATGTGAATAAGAGCAAGGTTATTAGGTACAGTAGGGTTGAGGGTCAAGTCAATTGGGAGGTGAGTTTGAATGGAGAAAAACTGGAGGAAGTAAAGTGTTTTAGATATCTGGGAGTGGATCTGGCAGCGGATGGAACCATGGAAGCGGAAGTGGATCATAGGGTGGGGGAGGGGGCGAAAATCCTGGGGGCCTTGAAGAATGTGTGGAAATCGAGAACATTATCTCGGAAAGCAAAAATGGGTATGTTTGAAGGAATAGTGGTTCCAACAATGTTGTATGATTGCGAAGCGTGGGCTATGGATAGAGTTGTGCGCAGGAGGATGGATGTGCTGGAAATGAGATGTTTGAGGACAATGTGTGGTGTGAGGTGGTTTGATCGAGTGAGTAACGTAAGGGTAAGAGAGATGTGTGGAAATAAAAAGAGCGTGGTTGAGAGAGCAGAAGAGGGTGTTTTGAAGTGGTTTGGGCACATGGAGAGGATGAGTGAGGAAAGATTGACCAAGAGGATATATGTGTCGGAGGTGGAGGGAACAAGGAGAAGAGGGAGACCAAATTGGAGGTGGAAAGATGGAGTGAAAAAGATTTTGTGTGATCGGGGCCTGAGCATGCAGGAGGGTGAAAGGAGGGCAAGGAATAGAGTGAATTGGAGCGATATGGTATACCGGGGTTGACGTGCTGTCAGTGGATTGAAGCAGGGCATGTGAAGCGTCTGGGGTAAACCATGGAAAGCTGTGTAGGTATGTATATTTGCGTGTGTGGACGTATGTATATACATGTGTATGGGGGGGGGGGGCATTTCTTTCGTCTGTTTCCTTGCGCTACCTCGCAAACGCGGGAGACAGCGACAAAGTATAATAATAATAATAATAATAATATATATATATATATATATATATATATATATATATATATATATATATATATATATATGTATATATATATATATATATGTATATATATATATATATATATATATATATATATATATATATATATATATATATATATATATATATATATATATATATATATATATATATATATATATACATATATATATATATATATATATATATATATATATATATATATATATATATATATATATATATATATATATATATATATATATATATACGAGAGAGAGAGAGAGAGAGAGAGAGAGAGAGAGAGAGAGAGAGAGAGAGAGATGAAAAAACACCAAAAACTGAGGCAAGAGATAGGAATACATGTCAACAATACCCAGGAGGTTGGTCCAAGTCCTTCGAAGAATGAAAGTATAATTAACCCTCACAGTGTGCCAGGATACCTCACTGTTTGGAACCTCTGAGGCCAGAGGATAATGTGAGAGAGAGAGAGAGAGAGAGAGAGAGAGAGAGAGAGAGAGAGAGAGAGAGAGAGAGAGAGAGAGAGAGAGAGAGAGAGAGAGAGAGAGAGAGAGAGAGAGAGAGAGAGATTACTGTTCAGCATGGCATTATTTTACACATACGTCGAATATCACAAACGCAGGCAGGGCGATGATAAGAGTGAAGTGTAGAGGGACATTTGCCCATCATGACACGAGTTTTGAAGGATGTGAGGCGAATGAGAAATACAGATTTGGTGCTCAGTAGTAGCAGAGAATATAGAATGCCTTATGAACAGAAAACGGAAGGGATGAAAGCGTTAGAGCAATATAGAAGCAGAATAAACACAGGGATGGAACAGACAGGATAGAAAATAAGGGACAGGCCACATCATTAGGAAACGGAAAAGAGACATAGGAAGGAATATCAACAGGAAAACAGATTAAAGAAACAGGAAAGCAACAGAAACTATGGTGCATCTAAACGGAACTATAAACGGCCAGACTGTGGATGTGACCAACACCATCAGAGTAAATCGAATGGTGGAATGAACCAATACCTATACGAAAAGGAATGGTGGAATGAACCAATACTGATACGAAAAGGAATGGTGGAATGAACCAATACTGATACGAAAAGGAATGGTGGAATGAACCAATACTGATACGAAAAGGAATGGTGGAATGAACCAATACCTATACGAAAAGGAATGGTGGAATGAACCAATACTGATACGAAAAGGAATGGTGGAATGAACCAATACCTATACGAAAAGGAATGGTGGAATGAACCAATACTGATACGAAAAGGAATGGTGGAATGAACCAATACCGATACGAAAAGGAATGGTGGAATGAACCAATACCGATACGAAAAGGAATGGTGGAATGAACCAATACCGATACGAAAAGGAATGGTGGAATGAACCAATACCGATACGAAAAGGAATGGTGGAATGAACCAATACCGATACGAAAAGGAATGGTGGAATGAACCAATACCGATACGAAAAGGAATGGTGGAATGAACCAATACTGATACGAAAAGGAATGGTGGAATGAACCAATACTGATACGAAAAGGAATGGTGGAATGAACCAATACTGATACGAAAAGGAATGGTGGAATGAACCAATACTGATACGAAAAGGAATGGTGGAATGAACCAATACTGATACGAAAAGGAATGGTGAAATGAACCAATACCGATACGAAAAGGAATGGTGGAATGAACCAATACTGATAAGATTATAGACCAAAACAGTGACAAAACTCACCAAACAAAGTGAAGTTCCTATTGTAAAAAGAAAAATTGGTAGCATTAATCAGGTCAAAAAAGAAAACGGAACAGTAGAGGTAATAAGCGCAAGGTGCAAAAAAAAAAATTTTAAACTAAGAAATTAACAATCCCCAAATTGAAAACCAAGAGGTAAATTGTAGTTGATAGATGAGGAGTTACAGAACACAACCCAACGAAGAACAGATGATTAAAGAACAGAGAACACTTTGGAGATAGATCAATGAACAAAGCCTTGATAATCAATACCACACACAGGACTGAAGAACAGAGAACACTTGGGAGATAGATCAATAAACAAAGCCTTGATAACCAAGAAAACACAGAGGACTGAAGAACAGAGAACACTTGGTAGATAGATCAATGAACAAAGCCTTGATAACCAATACCACACACAGGAGTGAAGAACAGAGAACACTTGGGAGATAGATCAATGAACAAAGGCTTGATAACCAAGAAAACTCAGAGGACTGAAGAACAGAGAACACTTGGGAGTAGATCAATAAACAAAGCCTTGATAACCAAGAAAACACAGAGGACTGAAGAACAGAGAACACTTGGTAGATAGATCAATGAACAAAGCCTTGATAACCAAGACCACACAGAGGACTGAAGAACATAGAACACTTGGGAGATAGATCAATGAACATGGACTTAAAGTGGTGAGTTATATCACTGAAAACAACACCGTAATCCGATTTAGAATAACAAAATCATGGCTGAACGAATGAGTGAGAAGAGATAACCTCATTGCAATATGGAGTATTCTGAGCAGCTGGAGTCAAAGTACGTAACATGAACAGTGAACTGCTTACAGCGCGTCCACTGTATCCATATATGAGATAAAGTATCGTTTATAACACCATATACTACCGGGCTCCGCCTGCTTGTGGTTACATCATGAATGTTAAGTCAACATTGCTGAGGCTGCATCACTAGAAATACAGTCTCGTTAGAAAACTTCTCTCTCCAAAGGAGTCTACATTACCCTGTTACTGAAAGTAGCGCAGCTTTGGGCTACAAAAGCTTTAGAAAGATCTTGGGTAATGCCAAGAGTCTTTATGGAAATGGGTCTAATGGTAATAATTACTGTAAAAACAGAAAAAATTTGAGCTGAGTTTTTTCAATGCAGTAAAATAACTCATGATTCATTAAATGGCAAGAAAGAGGAACATGATATGGATGCAAATGAAATATAATACGAAGTAAACACTAAAGGATATGCAGGAGGGAAGTCAGCATTCCAAAATTCTATCTAATCCCTGTGAACCATCCCACTTTGCATAGGCAGACCAAAGTGAACCATCCCACTTTGCATAGGCAGACCAAAGGGACAGACTAACAAGACGACACAATACGATAAACTTCATTTTTTCAAATGACATGAGACTAACCTCATATATAGAGGTTACTAAAGCACGCTCATCGGATCATAATTTCATAAAGATAACTAAACTATATAATGTGGATATATGTGAGGGGTAAATCTGATGCAGGATTCTATAACGTTATTAGAGATATACAACCAAGATTTCCAATATGACAAAAAACAATTGGAACAAGAGCGAATGGACAACCGTGGTGTAGCGGTTAGCGTTCCCGACCGTGACGCATTCACGGGCGCCCCCGCCCAGGGTCAACAATGGCATAGGTTCGAATACTGTAGGAGGCATCAGTCCACACTCAACCCAGCTGTTTATCCACCCCTAGGGGTTGGTCGATAAAATGGATACCTGCCCCAGACATTATATATATATATATATATATATATATATATATATATATATATATATATATATATATATATATATATATATATATATATATATATATATATATATATATATATCCCTGGGGATAGGGCAGAAAGAATACTTCCCACGTATTCCCTGTGTGTCGTAGAAGGCGACTAAAAGGGGGGGGGGGGGTGGCTGGAAATCCTACCCTCTCGTTTTTTTTTCAATTTTCCAATAGAAGGAACAGAGAAGGGGCCAGGTGAGGATATTCCCTCAAAGGCCCAGTTCTCTATTCTTAACGCTACCTCGCTAATGCGGGAAATGGCGAATAGTACGAAAGAAAAGAAAAAGAATATATATATATATATATATATATATATATATATATATATATATATATATATATATATATATATCTTTTTTTTTTTTTTATTTCTATTTATTTTGCTTTGTCGCTGTCTCCCGCATTAGCGAGGTAGCGCAAGGAAACAGACGAAAGAATGGCCCAACCCGCCCACATACACATGTATATACATACACGTCCACACACGCAAATATACATACCTATACATTTCAATGTACACATATATATATACACACACACACATATACATATATACACATGTACATAATTCATACTGTCTGCCTTTATTTGTTCCCATCGCCACCTCGCCACACATGGAATAACAACCCCCTCCCCCTCATGTGTGCGAGGTAGCGCTAGGAAAAGACACCAAAGGCCCCATTCGTTCACACTCAATCTCTAGCTGTCATTTAATAATGCACCGAAACCACAGCTCCCTTTCCACATTCAGGCCCCACACAACGTTCCATGGTTTACCCCAGACGCTTCACATGCCCTGGTTCAATCCATTGACAACACGTCGACCCTGGTATACCATATCGTTCCAATTCACTCTACTCCTTGCACGCCTTTCACCTTCCTGCATGTTCAGGCCCCGATCACTCAAAATCTTTTTCACTCCATCTTTCCACCTCCAATTTGGTCTCCCACTTCTCCTCGTTCCCTCCACCTCCGACACATATATCCTCTTGGTCAATCTTTCCTCACTCATTCTCTCCATGTGGCCAAACCGTTTCAAAACACCCTCTTCTGCTCTCTCAACCACACTCTTTTTATCTCCACACATCTCTCTTACCCTTGCATTACTTACTCGATCAAACCACCTCACACCACACATTGTCCTCAAACATCCCATTTCCAGCACATCCACCCTCCTGCGCACAACTCTATCCATAGCCCACGCCTCGCAACCATACAACATTGTTGGAACCACTGTTCCTTCAAGCATACCCATTATTGCTTTCCGAGATAATGTTCTCGACTTCCAAACATTCTTCAAGGCTCCCAGAATTTTCGCCCCCTTCCCCACCCTATAATTCACTTCCGCTTCCATGGTTCCATCCGCTGCCAGATCCACTCCCAGATATCTAAAACACTTTACTTCCTCCAGTTTTTCTCCAATCAAACTTACCTCCCAGTTGACTTGACCCTCAACCCTACTGTACCTAATAACCTTGCTCTTATTCACATTTACTCTTAACTTTCTTCTTTCAAACACTTTACCAAACTCAGTCACCAGCTTCTGCAGTTTCTTTCATGAATCAGCCACCAGCGCTGTATCATCAGCGAACAAAAACTGACTCACTTCCAAGCCCTCTCATCCACAACAGACTGCATACTTGCCCCTCTTTCTAAAAACCCTTGCATTTACCTCCCTAACAACCCCATCCATAAACAAATTAAACAACCACGGAGACATCACACACCCCTGCCGCAAACCTACTTTCACTGAGAACCAATCACTTTCCTCTCTTCCTACACGTGCACATGCCTTACATCCTCGATAAAAACTTTTCACTGCTTCTAACAACTTGCCTCCCACACCATATATTCTTAAAACCTTCCACAGAGCATCTCTATCAACTCTATCATATGCCTTCTCCAGATCCATAAATGCTACATACAAATCCACTTGTTTTTCTAAGCATTTCTCACATACATTCTTCAAAGCAAACACCTGATCCACACATCCTCTACCACTACTGAAACCACACTGCTCTTCCCCAAACTGATGCTCTGTGCATGCCTTCACCCTCTCAATCAATACCCTCCCATATAATTTACCAGGAATACTCAACAAACTTATACCCCTGTAATTTAAGCACTCACTCTTATCCCCTTTGCCTTTGCACAATGGCACTATGCACGCATTCCGCCAATCCTCAGGCACCTCACCATGAATTATACATACATTGAATAACCTTACCAACCAGTCAACAATACAGTCACCCCCTTTTTTAATAAATTCCACTGCAATACCATCCAAACCTGCTGCCTTGCCGGCTTTCATCTTCCGTAAAGCTTTTACTACCTCTTCTCTATTTACCAAATCATTTTCCCTAACCCTCTCACTTTGCACACCACCTCGACCAAAACACCCTATATCTGCCACTCTATCATCAAACACATTCAACTAACCTTCAAAATACTCACTCCATCTCCTTCTCACATCACCACTACTTGTTATCACCTCCCCATTAACACCCTTCACTGAAGTTCCCATTTGCTCCCTTGTGTTACGCACTTTATTTACCTCCTTCCAAAACATCTTTTTATTCTCCCTAAAATTTAATGATACTCTCTCACCCCAACTCTCATTTGCCCTCTTTTTCACCTCGCACCTTTCTCTTGACCTCCTGTCTCTTTCTTTTATACCTCTCCCACTCATTTGCATTTTTCCCTGCAAAAATCGTCCAAATGCCTCTCTCTTCTCTTTCACTAATAATCTTACTTCTTAATCCCACCACTCACTACCTTTTCTAATCAACCCACCTCCCACGTTTCTCATGCCACAAGCATCTTTTGCGCAATCCATCACTGATTCCCTAAATACATCCCATTCCTCCCCCACTCCCCTTACCTCCTTTGTTCTCACCTTTTTCCATTCTGTACTCAGTCTCTCCTGGTACTTCCCAACACAAGTCTCCTTCCCAAGCTCACTTACTCTCACCACTCTCTTCACCCCAACATTCTCTCTTCTTTTCTGAAAACCCCCACAAATCTTCACCTTCGCCTCCACAAGATAATGATCAGACATCCCTCCAGTTGCACCTCTCAGCACATTAACATCCAAAAGTCTCTCTTTCGTGCGACTATCAATTAACACGTAATCCAATAACGCTCTCTGGCCATCTCTCCTACTTACATACGTATACTTATGTATATCTCGCTTTTTAAACCAGGTATTCCCAATCACCAGTCCTTTTTCAGCAAATAAATCTACAAGCTCTTCACCATTTCTATTTACAACACTGAACACTCCATGTATACCAATTATTCCCTCAACTGCCACATTACTCACCTTTGCATTCAAATCACCCATCATTATAACCCGGTCTTGTGCATCAAAACCACTAACACACTCATTCAGCTGCTCCCAAAACACTTGCCTCTCATGATCTTTCTTCTCATGCCCAGGTGCATATGCACCAATAATCACCCATCTCTCTCCATCAACTTTCAGTTTTACCCATATCAATCTAGAATTTACTTTCTTACACTCTATCACGTACTCCCACAACTCCTGATTCAGGAGTAGTGCTACTCCTTCCCTTGCTCTTGTCCTCTCACTAACCCCTGACTTTACTCCCAAGAAATTCCCAAACCACTCTTCCCCTTTACCCTTGAGCTTTGTTTCACTCAGAGGCAAAACATCCAGGTTCCTTTCCTCAAACATACTACCTATCTCTCCTTTTTTCTCATCTTGGTTACATCCACACACATTTAGACACCCCAATCTGAGCCTTCGAGGAGGATGAGCACTCCTCGCGTGACTCCTTCTTCTGTATCCCCTTTTAGAAAGTTGAAATACAAGGAGGTGAGGGTTTCTGCCCCCCCCCCCCCTCCGCTCCCGTCCCCTTTACTCGCCTTCTACGACACGTGAGGAATGCGTGGGAAGTATTCTTTCACCCCTATCCCCAGGGGGGATATATATATATATATATATATATATATATATATATATATATATATATATATATATATATATATATATATATATATATATATATATATATATATATATATCATAGAACATACAAACCTCCAACAGCCAGGATCGAACCCGTGACCCCTCTGGCACAGGGGTCCCGGGTTCGATCCTGGCTGTTGGAGGTTTGTATGTTCTATGAAGGTGCGCGTTCATATGCAGTTTATTCGTATATATATATATATATATATATATATATATATATATATATATATATATATATATATATATATATATTTTTTTTTTTTTTTATACTTTGTCGCTGTCTCCCGCGTTTGCGAGGTAGCGCAAGGAAACAGACGAAAGAAATGGCCCAACCCCCCCCATACACATGTACATACACACGTCCACACACGCAAATATACATACCTACACAGCTTTCCATGGTTTACCCCGGACGCTTCACATGCCTTGATTCAATCCACTGACAGCACGTCAACCCCTGTATACCACATCGCTCCAATTCACTCTATTCCTTGCCCTCCTTTCACCCTCCTGCATGTTCAGGCCCCGATCACACAAAATCCTTTTCACTCCATCTTTCCACCTCCAATTTGGTCTCCCTCTTCTCCTCGTTCCCTCCACCTCCGACACATATATCCTCTTGGTCAATCTTTCCTCACTCATTCTCTCCATGTGCCCAAACCATTTCAAAACACCCTCTTCTGCTCTCTCAACCACGCTCTTTTTATTTCCACACATCTCTCTTTCCTTTACGTTACTTACTCGATCAAACCACCTCACACCACACTTTGTCCTCAAACATCTCATTTCCAGCACATCCATCCTCCTGCGCACAACTCTATCCATAGCCCACGCCTCGCAACCATACAACATTGTTGGAACCACTATTCCTTCAAACATACCCATTTTTGCTTTCCGGGATAATGTTATATATATATATATATATATATATATATATATATATATATATATATATATATATATATATATATATATATATATATATATATATATATATATATATATATATATATATATACATATATATATATATATATATATATATATATATATATATATATATATATATATATATATATATACGTGTGTGTGTATTAGAAAGGATCACAATTTTGCACGTGATCAAGTATATACCTGAGTCCACGGGGAAAATGAAACACGACAAGTTCCCAAGTGCACTTTCGTGTAATAACCACATCATCAGGGGAGAACACAAGAGAGAAATAAAACAGTCAGTTGTTATACAACGAAGAGAATGAGTGGAAGGCGAGAACATTGTCTCGGAAAGCAAAAATGGGTATGTATGAAGCAATGGGGTTTTTCGGAGGAGGGTGGATGTGTTGGAAATGGTATGCTTGAGGACAATATGTGGCGTGAGGTGGTTTGATCGAGTAAGTAATAAAAGGGTAAGAGAGATGTGTGGTAATAAATAGAGAGTGTGTTGAAATGGTTTGGTCACATGGAGAGAATGAGTTAGGAAAGATTGACAAAGAGTATGTATGTGTCAGAGGTGGAGGGAATGAGAAGTGGGAGACCAAATTGGAGGTGGAAGGATGGAGTGGAAAAGAATTTGAGTGATCGGGGCCTAAACATGCAAGAGGGTGAAAGGCGTGCAAGGAATAGAGTATATTGGAACGATGTGGTATACCGGGGTCGACGTGCTGTCAGTGGATTGAACCAGTGCATGTGAAGTGTCTGGGGTAAACCATGGAAACTTTTGTGGGGCCTGGATGTGGAAAGGGAGCTGTGGTTTCGGTGCATTATACATGACAGCTAGAGACTGAATGTGAACGAATGTGGCCTTTGTTGTCTTTTCCTAGCGCTACCTCGCGCACGTGCGGGGGGAGGGGGTTGTCATTTCACGTGTGGTGGGGTGGCTATGGGAATGAATGATGAAAGGAAGTATGAATTATGCACATGTGTATATATGTATATGTCTGTGTATGTATATATATGTATACGTTGAAATGTATAGGTGCTAGCTAGTGCAGATGATCATATAGCTCAAAAAGCAAAAAAAGACGATGACGAAGTATTGATCATCATTATGAAAATACCTATTACAGAAAACGACATTGGGGTATTGCAGCTGGATGGAATTCAAAGCCATTTTCCCCTAAGACTGACATGGATGATATTGAATAGCAAAAGTCGATACCGTTAATGAAGGGATTGAGAAAATGGCATTAGTATCGCCGATATAAACGCACGGGGGGTTGTGTGTGTGTGTGTGTGTGTGTGGGTGTGTGTGTGTGTGTGTTTGGGGGGCTAAGCTATTACCAAGAGCAGTGTGACCCCAGTTGGCCCCGCCATCAAGCGCATTAAATGTGCAATATGTGAACGACTCACACCACATATTGTCCTCAAACATTTCATTTCCAGCACATCCACCCTCCTCCGCACAACCCTATCTATAGCCCACGCCCCACAACCATATAACATTGTTGGAACCACTATTCCTTCAAATATCCCACTTTGCTTTCCGAGATAACATTTTCTCCTTCCACACATTCTTCAACGCTCCCAGAACCTTCGCCCCCTCCCCCAACTTGTGACTCACTTTCGCTTCCATGGTACCATCCGATGCTAAATCCACTCCCAGATATCTAAAACACTTCACTTCCTCCATTTTTTTCCATTCAAATTTATCTCCCAATTAAGTTGTCCCTCAGCCCTACTGAACTCAATAACCTTGCTCTTTTTCACATCTACCCTCAGCTTTCACTTTTCACACACTTTTCCATACTCACACACCAACTTCTGCAGTTTCTCACCCGAATCAGCCACCAGCGCTGTATCATCAGCGAACAACAACTGACTCAGTTCTCAAGCCCTCTCATCCACAACAGACTGCATACTTGCCCCTCTCTCCAAAACTCTTACATTCACCTACCTAACCACTCCATCCATAAACAAATTAAACAACCATGGAGACATTACGCACCCCTGCCGCAAACCTACATTCACTGGGAACCAATCACTTTTCTCTCTTCCTACTCATACACATGCCTTCCATCATTCGTAAAAACTTTTCACTGCTTCTAGCAACTGACGTCCCACACCATATACTCTTAATACCTCCCACAAAGCATCTCTGTCGACCCTATCATATACCTTCTCCAGATCCATAAATGCTACATACAAATCCATTTGCTTTTCTAAGTATTTCTCACATACATTCTTCAAAGCAAACACCTGATCCACACATCCTCTACCACTTCTGAAACCACACTGCTCTTCCCCAATCTGATGCTCTGTTTATGAATATTCCTGATACACACTTCACCTCAAGACCACGACTGGCATTATTTCCCTCACCTGAATTAATGGAAAAGTTACAGACGTGTATCTTGAATCATCTATGTGCCTGCCTCTCTACTCCATGTAATGCAACAAGGGCGTATTTACAGCAGCCCATGATGGTATGCATTGTTAAAGAGAACTCTCGTTCATCACTCATTGATGAGTCATTACAACAGCCACGATGGCAGTCATTACAACACTCATTATAACAGACATTACAACACCCACATCAAAGTTGGTGGAAGGCACTACAACAGTTGTGTTCGTAGGCAATACAACAGGTGTCTTGATGCGTGGTGGCAGGCACCACATTAGACACTCACCCAGAGCAGTCATGGTGGCCACAGCAGCAGACACTCACACACAGCAATCATGGTGGCCACAACAGCAGACACTCATCAACAACAGTCAAGGTGGCCACAACAACAGACACTCACCCACAACAAGCATGGTGGCCACAACAGTCATGGAGGCCACAAGAGTCATGGTGGCCACATTAGATACGCACCCACAAGAGTCATGGTGGCCACAACAGCAGACACACCCACAAGAGTCATGGCGGCCACAACATACACTCACATACAACAGTCATGGAGGCCAGATCAACAGGCACACCCACAACAGTCAGGGTGGCCACAACAGGTATGGTGGTCACAACAGTAGACACTCACCCACAACAATCATGGTGGCCACAACAGTCATTTTGTCCACAACAGACACTCACCCACAACAGTCGTGGTGGCCAAAACAGACACTCACCCACAACAGTCATGGTGGCCACAACAGACACTCACCCACAACAGTCGTGGTGGCCAAAACGGACACTCACCCACAACAGTCATGGTGGCCACAACATACACTCACATACAACAGTCATGGTGGCCACAACATACACTCACATACAACAGTCATGGTGGCCACAACAGCAGCAGACACTCATTCACAACAGTCTTGGTGGCCACAGCAGACACACACACAACAGTCATGGTGGCCACAACTGCAGACACTCACCCACAACAGTCATGGTGGCCACAACAGCAGCAGACACTCATTCACAACAGTCTTGGTGGCCACAGCAGACACACACACACACACAACAATCATGATGGCCACAACAGCAGCAGACACTCACCCACAACAGTCATGGTGGCCACAGCAGACTCAGTATGGAAGGCTGAGGCTTCAGCAGACACTCACCCACAACAGTCATGGTGGCCACAACAGCAGCAGACGCTCACCCACAACAGTCATGGTGGCCACAGCAGACTCAGTATGGAGGGCTGGGGCTTCAGCAGACACTCACCCACAACAATCATGGTGGCCACAACAGCAGCAGACACTCACCCACAACAGTCATGGTGGCCACAACAGCAGCAGACACTCACCCACAAAAGTCATGGTGGCCACAACAGCAGCAGACAGTCACCCACAACAATCATGGTGGCCACAACAGCAGCAGAGACTCACCGACAACAGTCATGGTGGCCACAGCAGACTCAGTATGGAAGGCTGGGGCTTCAGCAGACACTCACCCACAACAATCATGGTGGCCACAACAGCAGCAGACACTCACCCACAACAGTCATGGTGGCCACAACAGCAGCAGAGACTCACCCACAA
Source organism: Panulirus ornatus (assembly GCF_036320965.1). Taxonomy (NCBI): domain Eukaryota; kingdom Metazoa; phylum Arthropoda; class Malacostraca; order Decapoda; family Palinuridae; genus Panulirus; species Panulirus ornatus. The sequence continues at coordinate 21,356,292 of NC_092288.1, read as the reverse complement.
CAGTCATGCTGGCCACAACAGCAGCAGAGACTCACCCACAACAGTCATGATGGCCACAACAGCAGCAGACACTCACCCACAACAGTCATGCTGGCCACAACAGCAGCAGAGACTCACCCACAACAGTCATGCTGGCCACAACAGCAGCAGAGACTCACCCACAACAGTCATGATGGCCACAACAGCAGCAGACACTCACCCACAACAGTCATGCTGGCCACAACAGCAGCAGAGACTCACCCACAACAGTCATGGTGGCCACAGCAGACTCAGTATGGAAGGCTGGGGCTTCAGCAGACACCTCGCAGCGGAAGACGCCGGCAGCCCCCAGGGTAACATGGTGTATCCTGACTCGGCCCCTGTGGGAGGCGGCCGTGTCCACGGTGAGGGGGTCGCCCCTGACCGGGAAGGTCTTGACCGGGGGGTTCTCTGCCGGCGTCCAGCGGTAGAACTCGTCCAGGCCCAGGTACCACTTGAGGGCGTAGATGCTCTCGCCCTCATCCACGAACTGGCACTGGAGCCAGCCGCTCTCCCCGACGGCCACGGGCGAGGGCACCTCCACCTTGCTGATGTGCAGACTCTGCGCCACGTCTGCCAACACGTACACCCACACCAGCAGAAGCAGGAGCAGCACGAGCACGTACACCCACACCAGCAGAAGCAGGAGCAGCAGGAGCACCAGCAGGACCAGCAGGAGCACGTACACCCACACCAGCAGAAGCAGGAGCAGCAGGAGCAGCAGCAGCAGTAGCAGCAGCATCAACAGCAGCAGGAGCAGCAGCACCACCAGCAGTAGCACCATCAGCAGCACCAGCAGCAGGAGGAGCAGTAGCAGCAGCAGGAGCAGCAGCAGTAGGAGGAGGAGGAGGAGGAGAAGGAGGCAAGGCGTTAGTGGCGTAATAAAAACAATAATGATAATGATAACGATAGTAATGAAAGCAATAGTGATGAAAATGATTATGGTAATATTAACAATAATGATGATGATAATAATGATAATGATAATAATATCAATAATGATAATAATGATAATAATAATAATGATATTAATGATAATGATAATATCAATGAAAATGATAATAATGGTAATGATAATGATGATAATGATAATAATGATCACACTAATGATAATGATGATAATAGTAATGATAACAATAATGATAATGATAATGAAAATGATGATAATGATAATGATAACAATAATGATAATGATAACAATAATGATAACAATAATGATAATGATAATAATTATGACAATGATGAGAGTGATGACGATAATAGTGATATCAATAATGATAACAATGATTATAGTAATACTATAATGATAATGATGGTAATAATATTAATATTAATACTGATAATGATAATAATAACAACAACAATGATGATAATAATAATAATGATAATGATGATAATAATAATAATAATAATAATAATAATAATAATAATAATAATAATAATAATAATGATAGCAATAATAATAATAATAATAATAATAATAATAATGATAATAATAATAATAATGATAATAATAATAATAATAATAATAATGATAATAATAATAATAATAATGATGATAATAATAATAGTAATAATGATAATAATAATAATAATAATAGTATCAATTATGATAATGATAATAATAATAATAATAATAATAATAATAATAATAATAATAATAATAATGATAATAATAATAATAATAATAATAATAATAATGATAATAGTAATAATAATGATAAGAATAAAAATAATGATAATAATACTAATGATAATAATAATGATAATAATAATAATAATAATAATAATAATAATAATAATAATTCTTTGTTTATGGAGATAGCTATATGGAGAGAGGGAGAGAGAGAGAGAGAGAGAGAGAGAGAGAGAGAGAGAGAGAGAGAGAGAGAGAGAGAGAGAGAGAGAGAGAGAGAGAGAGAATATAAACTGATGCTATAAAGAAGGATGTTTAGTGTGCACTCAGACACCAGAGTGACGGCTTACTGATGATCACTGAAGATATTCATAATGGTTTGGATGTGACTGTTCTTACAGCAGTCTGGACGAGATCGGGTAGACTCGATACGATCGTGATGTCGACCTGCCGTGTGGGTACGAGGGATCCCAGGTAGTAGGATGTGATGATGGCAAGGAGGTAGACTAACCTATTTTTGTACTCTTGGATGAACCTTTCAGGTGATGGTTAGAGGCAGTTCGGAGGACCAGTGTTTTTATCACCTTTTGTTTGGTGGTCTATGAGAGACCACGATTGAACTTTTCGTACTTTGTTCTTCACCTTAGGGAGACCCTGTTATGTAGTTCAGAATGAGGCAGACCAAGAAGGAGTGAACTTGGAAAAAATGAGTTATGTTTGGAGATTCCTGAGTTCAGACGGAGTCTATCTATATCTATCTAACTCAAAATATAAAGACGATAACTGGAGTATATGATGATAAGAATGGCCTGTTCTTTCCAGTTTAGTTGTGTCGTGTTAATGTGACACCAAGAAGTTGTGGAGCATCGTGAGTCGCGAGACTACCGTACATGATTAATGATCTTAGTCCCTTTGATGGAGCAGTTGTAGGCTCTGACTCAGTTCTGGAATCTAGTACAGGTGTTCTGGAAATGTGATGGAGTTGGGAGAAGTGCTGTCAGTGGCAATACCAATTGTAGAATGGTCGACCTTCTTCATCAAACAGGTGCATCCATCGAGGGATACCTCATGAGGATAAGATAAAACAAAGATTTCATCTTTGTGGTCAGTAGGACAACACAAATGAGTGACTGGAAGATGATGGAAAAGCTCGACCACGTAAGTCTGCAAGCTATGGAATGAGACTTCTTCTTAGCCTTATGGTTGATGGTTTTGTGGATGAATATGTCATGGATGAGCAGTCGGGACGATTTTGCATAGGTAACGATAAAGAGAGCCAGAGGTCTTGTGTCTCTCTAGGTTGGCACAGAGAATTTATAGGAGACTAACGGAAGAGTAGATGACAGAGAAGCCAAAACTGATGAAAGCCTTTGAAACTTGCAGTATCCCTGATGCCACTGTGGATCATGTTGATGGCAATAGGTCGCTACTCACTGATAGAGACTGTGGGGTTATTGACTTCAATTTAGGCGAGAGATGTATTGAAGTCTTCCAATTAGTTGGGCATTTTGACTGACGAAGAGAATCGCTGAAGACGGAACAGAGGTGTTTGGGTTGCTCAGATGAGGATTTCTAGTGCAGTGTTGGGCCTTGGAAAGTGTCAGCGCTGGGCTGGACTGCTGGGCTTGGGACGTGTTATTCTAGGCCTGGGACGTGTAAGTAATTGGCCTGAGACGTGTAAATATCGGCACAGGACGTGAAAGTACTTGGCTGGGACGTTATAGTATTGCCTGGGACGAGAGATTGCTTGGCTGGGACTTTATAGTATTGGCCTGGGACGAGATATTGCTTGGCTGGGACGCGTTTCTGTTGAGCTTGCAAGGTAAGACCCTTAGGTATGGCGGCCTCACATTTGACCTGACGTGAGGGTCGTGCCCAACATGAACACGTCCCACCCAAGAACTAGGCTCATACCTAAGAACTGTACCGATGTGCTCAAGGATCATGCAGTCGTACTCAAAGATTGTACCGTCATACATAAGGAATTAATCAGATGTATACTACACGTATACCCACACATGCTCACGAGTATATGAGGTCTCTCGTGCACTCCTACCATGTATACACTCGTCCTCATACCAAGCAGTGGAAATAGAAATGAAAACAAAATACGTAAAGTTGCTAAAGAACCTCAGGGCAAGACCCCCATCCAGCCAAGTAGAAGTTTTCATCTTTCGCCCACGTTTAACCTCAGTTATCATTGGATGATATTAAGCCTCGGGATTTCTTACGCTCGTTATAATCTAGACTAAAGGCTAAAAGTCTTAAGGACACGATAAGACTGGGTAGTGTACTTTGATACAGTATTTATAATCCCGCCTCACTTTTAAGTGACAAATGGCAGAAGGTGAGAGTAGGTGAAGGAAGGAGAATGGGTGTGCAATGGGTTGCGTTTAGGGAAGTAGTGCGGGGATGTGCAAGAGATGCAAGTGCATGAGAAAGGTATGAGAAAGGGTAGTTAGTGGTAGTATGAAGAAGTAAACTTGCTGGTGAAAAAGAAAAGATAAGTTTGGGCTGTACTTACAAGGAAGGAGTATGAATGACTGAGGGATATATAAGAGAAAAGGGCAGGAGGTCAAGAGGAAGGTGTAGGGGTTGGAAAAGAGGGCAAAAGAGAGATGTGATGAACGATTATCAGGAAACTTTCGGAAAAATGAGATACTTAAGAAGGTTGATAATGTGCGAAAAATAAAACAATAAACAGTAAAATCGATGAATGGGGCAAAAGAAGTGGTAACAGGAAGTGATGAAGTGAAGAGATGTAGTGAGTACGTTGGACTGTTGAATGTGTATGATTATAGAGTGGCAGATATAGGGTGTTTGAGTCTGGGTGGTATGCAAAGTGAGAGAGTTAGGGAGAATGATTTGATGAAGAGACGGGTGGTGAAAACCTTGCAGAAGATGAAATCCGGCAAGGCGGTGGGAATGGATAGTATTACAGTTGAGTTTATCAAGAAATGGGGTGAATGTGCCGTAGAATGGTTGGTAAGGATATTCAGTGAATGTATGGATCACGATGAAGTGCCTGAGAATTGGCGGAATGCATATACAGCGCTTTTGTAAAAAGAAAAAAAAAGGGTAAGGGTGACAAAGGTGAGTGTTCAAACAACAGAGGCATAAGTTTGTTGAGTGCACCTGGTAAATTGTATAAGAGGGAATTGACTGAGAGAGTGAAGGCATGCACAGAGCATCAGACTGGGGAAGAGCAGAGTGGTTTTAGGTGTGTAGATCAGCTGTTTGTTGTAAAGAATATGTGAGAAATATTTAGAGAACCAGTCGGATTTGTATTTAGCACTTATGGATCTGGAGAAAGCATATGACAGTGTGGCTAGAGATGCTTTGTGGAAGGTCTTAAGAGTATATGGTGTGGGAGGTACGCTGCTGAGAGAAGTGAGAAGTTTTTATCAAGGGTGTAAGGCATGTGAGCGAGTAGGAAGAGAGGAGATTGAATGGTTCCTAGTGAAGGTTGGTCTGTGGCAGGGGTGGGTGATGTTACAATGTTTGTTCAATCTATTTATGGCTGAGGCTCGAGAGTCTTGGAGAGAGGGACGAATGTGCAGTCTGTTGGGGATGAGAGAACCTAGGAAATGAGTCAGCTATTATTTGCTGATGATACAGCTCTGGTGGCTGATTCGGGTTAGAAACTGCAAAGTTAGTGAATGAGTTTGGGTGAGTGTGTGACAGAAGGAAGTTGAGAGTTAATATTCATAAAAGCAAGGTTATTTGGTTTAACAAGGCTGAGGGACAGATTAATCGGGGTGTGAGTTTGAACGGAGAAAACTTGGAGAAAATGGAGTGTTTTGGACACCTGGGAGCGGATATAGCAGCGAACGGAATAATGGAAGCCGAATTGGGTTATAGGGTGGGAATGAGGGTGAAGGTTTGGGAGCAATGAAGAATGTGTAAAAAGAAAAGAACGTTATCTAAGAGGGCGAAAATGAGTATGTTTGAAGTAGTAGTACTCCCAACATTGTTATGTGGTTGCGAGGTTGTGAGGAGGAAGGTGGATGTATCGGAAATAAAATGTTTGAGGACAATGTGTGGTGTGAGGTGGTTTGATCGAGTAAGTAATGAAAGGGTAAGAGAGATGTGTGGAAATAAAAAGAGTGTAGTTGAGAGAGCAGAAGAGGATGTATTGAAATGGTTTGGCCACATGGAGAGAATGAGTGAGGAAAGATTGACCAAGAGGATATATGTGTCGGAGGTGGAGGGAACGAGGAGAAGTGGGAGACCATATTGGAGGTGGAAAGATGGAGTGAAAAAGATTTTGAGTGACCATAACACATTCACGGGCCGCCCATCGTCGAGTCTGCATAGGTTCGAATCCTGATGGTGGCAACCTAACTATTCATCCTCCCTTGGGACCAAGTCTATATGTGTTTGTGTGTTGTGTCTACGTGTGTGTGTGTGTGTGTGTGTGTGTGTGTGTGTGTGTACTTGTTAAAATGGACTTGATTTGGGCATTCAGTTGCCCGTGCCGTCTCATTTAACTTAAAGAAAATATAAGATTGGGTAGACGAGAACTTAGAGGAGCCTGACCAGCCAAGCCTATGTAGAGCCGTCACACACAGGACGGTAACATCCCACACAGGACCAACAGGGAAGGATAGCACTCGGGCAAGGCCTGGGTAATCACGTACGAGCAGCTATAAATAAAGGACTGGAATTTAGAACATGCAAATCACACTAGTGAACCCAAACGATGCTTAGAACTTTCCTACGAACGATATATAAAAAACGATTGAAAAAAATTTTCATTTGAAAATCAAAAATGCAAATTTGAGTAGTACTGTGTAGTGTGGTCAGCCTCTAAGCAAGTTATACAAAATGAGGTAGAACTACCTCACGAGCCAATTCGAGATTGTAGGACATAGAGAGCTACCGTGAGAGGCTGAGCGAGCCAGCAGGTGAGCCACAGACACAGTGAGGGTAGTAGGGTGTCTGTAGTATTAGACTCATCCTCGACACCTGAAGAAGAAGGTGTTAGAGATTATCCAGATGGTGGCTGCTGCAACTCAACGCTGAAGGCCTTAATGACCATTGGCAATTGATAGTTCTTAAGCCCAACCAACCAGACAACTTCCAGATGGGTTATATACACAGTTAACTTCCAGATGGGTTATATACACAGTTAACTTCCAGATGGGTTATATACACAGTTAACTTCCAGATGGGTTATATACACAGTTAACTTCCAGGTGGGTTATATACACAGTTAACTTCCAGATGGGTTATATACACAGTTAACTTCCAGATGGTTATATACACAGTTAACTTCCAGATGGGTTATATACACAGTTAACTTCCAGATGGGTTATATACACAGTTAACTTCCAGGTGGGTTATATACACAGTTAACTTCCAGATGGGTTATATACACAGTTAACTTCCAGATGGGTTATATACACAGTTAACTTCCAGATGGGTTATATACACAGTTAACTTCCAGATGGGTTATATACACAGTTAACTTCCAGATGGTTATATACACAGTTAACTTCCAGATGGGTTATATACACAGTTAACTTCCAGGTGGGTTATATACACAGTTAACTTCCAGATGGGTTATATACACAGTTAACTTCCAGATGGGTTAAATACACAGTTAACTTCCAGATGGGTTATATACACAGTTAAATTCCAGGTGGGTTATATACACAGTTAACTTCCAGATGGGTTATATACACAGTTAACTTCCAGATGGGTTATATACACAGTTAACTTCCAGGTGGGTTATATACACAGTTAACTTCCAGATGGGTTATATACACAGTTAACTTCCAGGTGGGTTATATACACAGTTAACTTCCAGATGGGTTATATACACAGTTAACTTCCAGGTGGGTTATATACACAGTTAACTTCCAGATGGGTTATAAACACAGTTAACTTCCAGATGGGTTATATACACAGTTAACTTCCAGATGGGTTATATACACAGTTAACTTCCAGATGGGTTATATACACAGTTAACTTCCAGGTGGGTTATATACACAGTTAACTTCCAGATGGGTTATATACACAGTTAACTTCCAGATGGGTTATATACACAGTTAACTTCCAGGTGGGTTATATACACAGTTAACTTCCAGATGGGTTATATACACAGTTAACTTCCAGATGGGGTATATACACAAATAACTTCCAGATGGGTTATATACACAGTTAACTTCCAGATGGGGTATATACACAGTTAACTTCCAGATGGGTTATATACACAGTTAACTTCCAGATGGGTTATATACACAGTTAACTTCCAGATGGGTTATATACACAGTTAACTTCCAGATGGGTTATATACACAGTTAACTTCCAGATGGGTTATATACACAGTTAACTTCCAGATGGGTTATATACACAGTTAACTTCCAGATGGGTTATATACACAGTTAACTTCCAGATGGGTTATATACACAGTTAACTTCCAGATGGGTTATATACACAGTTAACTTCCAGATGGGTTATATACACAGTTAACTTCCAGATGGGTTATATACACAGTTAACTTCCAGATGGGGTATATACACAGTTAACTTCCAGGTGGGTTATATACACAGTTAACTTCCAGATGGGTTATATACACAGTTAACTTCCAGATGGGGTATATACACAGTTAACTTCCAGATGGGGTATATACACAGTTAACTTCCAGATGGGGTATATACACAATTAACTTCCAGATGGGTTATATACAGTTAACTTCCAGATGGGTTATATACACAGTTAACTTCCAGATGGGTTATATACACAGTTAACTTCCAGATGGGTTATATACACAGTTAACTTCCAGATGGGTTATATACACAGTTAACTTCCAGATGGGTTATATACACAGTGAGAGTGTATGTGGTCTGAGAATTATACTTAACACATGATTGCAGAGATTTTTCGCTTCGTGGATGGAGTAATAGCTTGACATCAACGGCCATAATGACCCTGGCAATGGATAGGGTTAATATCCCAACCAAACAACCCACTTGGACATCACAACCTGAAGTGGACATGACACGTCATGACCTGATAATGACCAAAAGAAATCAAAGGCGACATAAGATAAAACAGAATAACTAAATAAAGGATAAAACAGAATAAATGAATAAAGTATAAACAGAATAACTGAATAAATGATGAAACAGAATAAATAAATAAAGTATAAACAGAATAACCGAATAAAGGATGAAACAGAATAAATAAATAAAGGATAAAACAATAATTAAATAAAAGATAAAACAGGATAATCAAATAAAGGATAAAACAATAACTGAATAAAGGATGAAACAGAATAAATAGATAAAGGATGAAACAGGATAATCAAATGAAGAATAAAACAGAATAATTTAGTAAAGGATAGAACAATAATTTAGTAACTAAAAACACTTTTTAAGTATATACCAAAAATGTACTGATCGAAAATGTGTGGCATCGAAACGAAAAGAAATGGAAAGATTGTCTAGCATTTTACCAGAGGATATAGAGAAAAACTGCGTATGGAAAATGTGCAGAAAATAACTTACACACACACACACACACACACACACACACACACTCCTCTCTCTCTCTCTCTCTCTCTCTCTCTCTCTCTCTCTCTCTCTCTCTCTCTCTCTCTCTCTCTCTCTCTCTCTCTCTCTCTCTCTCTCTCTCTCAGCCAGAGGGTCAGATTCATTCATCCCCCCCCCCTTCCCACAGTGCAATCAGATCCCTTTGTGTAATTAATTACCCATTTGTATACCATGGAGGGAGGGGAAGTTCTCCAGTCGTGTGGTTGAACACACTCCTGCCTGTTTGTAGGCGTTGATACCATTTGTGTGTTATGAGGAGAGTGTTTTAACCCTCATGTTTGCCCCCTCGTGCATGTATCAGGTCCTTACCTTTGGTGTGTACACGTACAAACACTCACACGCACCCCCACTCTAAGCCAGGTACCCATTTATCGACCAGACTCCAGGGGATGATGTTGGATGTGTGGAATTACCTGTTTGTGTGCTGCAGGGAGAGAGTTTTACACCCGTGTTGCCCACGTCTCTTAACCTTAAATATATGTACCATGTCTTTACACACACACACACACACACACACACACACACACACACACACACACACACACACACACACCAGCCTAAGCCGGGTAACCATTTATCGACCAGCCCCAAGGGGAGGATGAACACCTGGGTTGGGTGTAGGCCGACTGCCACACCCAGGATTCGAACCCTTGCAGGTTCGACCCTGGGCTGGCCCGGGGTGACTCATGGTCAGTGTGTGTGTGTGTGTGTGTGTGTGTGTGTGTGTGTGTGTGTGTGTGTTTCATCAGACCATCTCGTGGAGGGGTGGGTGAGCCCTAGGGCCCACATAACCTCCCCCACAATCCTCCCCACATCCACTTCCTCCCCACCAAACTCAGGACATAACTCTGGCATTAAATCGTCGTTTCTCACGATATAAACACAGCAGTAATCCGGCGGGTCTCGCCCCTTCCTGTAAGACAACCCGGGTAATCCTCTTCAAGGTGTTGAGCACAAGGGATCGGATCACATAGCAGAGGATTGGATCGCTTGGTCAGCCGCTTATGACGGAGTCAAACGCTTGGACACTCTGGGTAAGATGGGGTGGGGTTGGGGCGTGGAGAGGGTGCTTAGGCGTTAGGGGCTGTAGCTTGGAATGGTCGTGGGCGTGGAGAAGGGCAGGAGGAGGGGTTGTTGGCGTGGAGAGGGTCACGGGGACGGGTTGTGGACGTGGAGAGAGGAAGGAGGAGGAGTTGTGGGAGTGGAGAGGAGGAGGAGGAATTGTGGGAGTGGAGAGGAGAAGTTGTGGGAGTGGAGAGCTGCAGGAGGACGGGTTGTGGTCGTGGAGAGAGTCAGGAGGACGGGTTGTGGGCGTGGAGAGGAGGAGGAGGAGTTGTGGGCGTGGAGAGGAGGAGGAGGAGTTGTGGGTGTGGAGAGAGTCAGGAAGACGGGTTGTGGGCGTGGAGAGTGACGGGGCAGGTTGTGGGCGTGGAGAGTGACGGGGCAGGTTGTGGGCGTGGAGAGAGTCAGGAGGACAGGTTGTGAGCGTATAAAAGGGTCAGGTGGACGGGTTGTGGGCGTAGAGAGGAGCAGGAGAACGGGTTGTAGCGTTAGAGAGGGTCAGGAAGGTTGTAATACTTCTCACAAGTTAAGATCCTCCACCTTGATTATAACTCTCGTCCCTTTCTAGTATTATTTTTCCTTTGGTGATAAGTGCTTTCAAGCGGGACATAGAGAGGAGAAGGTGTTACCGGACTCCGCCTCCTCGAGGTTACACTGCGAGTTGAAAAGTCACCTTTTGGGGAGACTGTATCACTGGGAGTACAGTCTCGTCAAAGAACTTCTCACTCCCATGTAGTCTGCATTTCCCTGTTACTGAAAGTAGCGCAGCTTTGGGCTACAGAAGCTTTAGAAAGACCTCGGACAACTTTCGCAGAAATTAGTCTCTGGCTAAATATAAATATAGTGAAAAGATATGGAAAGAAATTTCTCTTTGTTCTTTTTAAAAACCAGGAGTTTCATTTGGCGTTTACCAAAATCGGTGTTAAAATCATATGTTTTCTCCCCTAAGCGAAAAACCACACAACCAGATCTTGATAATTCGTCTTTCTCCTCACATCTGAATTTGGTCCTTTACTGAGAAGCTATTAATGCTCGAGGGTCTGTATAATACGAGAAATTGTCTTCATCTTTCAAACAAGGTTTATCTTCTAATGGTTCAAATCAATGTCAAAATCAAATATTGGGAAAAATAACAGACACACTATACACTGTATACATACATATAAAAAAAAACCTCTCTGGCTTTGAAGTTCAAAGTATATCCATCAAACAGAATGTGTGATATCAACAGCAGATGAGCAAAAATTCTATCAATCCCAATCAAAAAAGATTTTTGTACGCTCCCTTAATCCCATTTGTCAATCAACACAGTGTACAATGAAGAGCAGAGTTTGTGTGGCATCACTCCATATAAAGAACTGAATACTTCCAGTGCCAGAATTTCTTCCAAATGGAAAGGGAAGAGACTTGCCTCCACCCCTCCCACAGCGGTCCTTGCCGATCCTCACAGGATAAGTGGGACAAAAAGGGCAACTCACTTGACCGCCTCTAACTTACCCATTGAGATTAATGCAACATGACTCAGTGTGTCGACCTTCGATGCGCCAAGAACCGGATTAGATTGCATGCGATTTTACCATCGTCCTTGTAAACTGAAGAATGTTTAATCGTTACACCTCAGCTCCTCCTGTTGCTCAGGCCTCAGTACAGCAGCTCAGGCCTCAGTACAGCAGCTCAGGCCTCAGTACAGCAGCTCAGGCCTCAGTACAGCAGCAGCAGCAGCAGCACTAGCTGTATGCCCCAACTGTATGTCCCAGCTGTATGCCCCAGTTGTATGCCCCAACTGTATGTCCCAGCTATATGTCCCAGCTGTATGCCCCAGCTGTATGTCCCAGCTATATGTCCCACCTGTATGCTCCAGCTGTATGCCCCAGCTGTATGTCCCAGCTGTATGCCCCAGCTGTATGTCCCAGCTATATGTCCTAGCTGTATGTCCCAGCTGTATGCTCCAGCTGTATGTCCCAGCTGTATGTCCCAGCTGTATGCTCCAGCTGTATGTCCCAGCTGTATGTCCCAGCTGTATGCTCCAGCTGTATGTCCCAGCTGTATGCTCCAGCTGTATGTCCCAGCTGTATGCTCCAGCTGTATGTCCCAGCTGTATGTCCCAGCTGTATGCTCCAGCTGTATGTCCCAGCTGTATGTCCCAGCTGTATGCTCCAGCTGTATGTCCCAGCTGTATGCTCCAGCTGTATGTCCCAGCTGTATGCTCCAGCTGTATGCTCCAGCTGTATGTCCCAGCTGTATGCTCCAGCTGTATGTCCCAGCTGTATGCTCCAGCTGTATGTCCCACCTGTATGTCCCAGCTGTATGCTCCAGCTGTATGTCCCAGCTGTATGCTCCAGCTGTATGTCCCAGCTGTATGCTCCAGGTGTATGACCCAGCTGTATGTCCCAGCTGTATGTCCCAGCTGTATGCCCCAGCTGTATGTCCCAGCTGTATGTCCCAGCTGTATTCTCCAGCTGTATGTCCCAGCTGTATGTCCCAGCTGTATGTCCCAGCTGTATGACCCAGCTGTATGCTCCAGCTGTATGTCCCAGCTGTATGTCCCAGCTGTATGTCCCAGCTGTATGCTCCAGCTGTATGTCCCAGTTGTATGCTCCAGCTGTATGCTCCAGCTGTATGCTCCAGCTGTATGCCCCAGCTGTATGTCCCAGCTGTATGACCCAGCTGTATGCTCCAGCTGTATGTCCCAGCTGTATGACCCAGCTGTATGTCCCAGCTGTATGTCCCAGCTGTATGTTCCAGCTGTATGACCCAGCTGTATGCCCCAGCTGTATGCCCCAGCTGTATGTCCCAGCTGTATGACCCAGCTGTATGCTCCAGCTGTATGTCCCAGCTGTATGACCCAGCTGTATGTTCCAGCTGTATGACCCAGCTGTATGCCCCAGCTGTATGTCCCAGCTGTATGACCCAGCTGTATGTCCCAGCTGTATGTCCCAGCTGTATGACCCAGCTGTATGTCCCAGCTGTATGTCCCAGCTGTATGACCCAGCTGTATGTCCCAGCTGTATGTCCCAGCTGTATGCTCCAGCTGTATGACCCAGCTGTATGCCCCAGCTGTATGCCCCAGCTGTATGTCCCAGCTTCATGCTCCAGGTGTATGTCCCAGCTGTATGTCCCAGCTGTATGCCCCAGCTGTATGACCCAGCTGTATGCCCCAGCTGTATGTCCCAGCTATAT